>NC_041216.1:11840739-11879290 GCF_002837175.3 Physeter macrocephalus | reverse complement strand
GGAGCGATGTGAAGGAGGTGAGGGAGGTGAGATGAGGGAGGTGAGGGAGGTGAGGTAGGTGAAGTGAGGGACGTGAGGGCAGTGAGGTGAGGGAGGTGAGGGAGGTGAGGTGAGGGAAGTAAGGGAGGTGAGGGGACGGAGGTGAGGGGAGGGAGGTGAGGGAGGTGAGTTGAGGGTGGTGAGGGAGGCTATGTGAGGGAGATGAGTTGAGGGAGGTGTGGGACGTCAGGTGAGTGACGTGAGGGAGGTGAGGTGATGGAGGTGGTGAGGGAGGTGAGGGAGGTGAGGTGAGGTGAGGTGAGGTGAGGGAGGTCCAAGCTCTGCTGCCTATCATGGGAGACAGGTGTTTGGAGGACACAAAGGGCAAGCCCCCCCCATACCCACCCTGAACACAGGAACATGTGAGGCAATCGGAGACACTTCCCACAGGAATCAAGACATCAGCTCCCCCTTCACCTCACCTTGTTCCATTTTCAAGACATGAAGGAGGCACATACTCTACATGCTCTCGGATTTCTCCATCCTACAGTTTCCACTGAGTGTCATCCGCCTTTCATTCTTACATATTTACATTCACCTAAAATGTCAAGTAGCTGTTTTCTAGAAGTGCTGAACAGAGAAAAGGGGGATTAGAGGATGATTTTATCCCATTTAGAAGTAACCTGCAGCGAATGGGAGTAAACAGACTGCTTAGCAGTCACATCTCATCCCCCTTCTCCCTCCAGGCTCCTGCCCTCCTACTCCCCATCCCCACCTCCTCAAAGGCGCCCTGGGAGCTCTGGACATGGGAAAGGTTTACACATCCATTAGGGACCTTGCCAAGACCTGCCTTCCAGAAATCCAGTTCCCACATTCATCTGGTATGGGGCAAATTGTCAGTTAAAAGGTTTCAATTGTCTGGAAAAATAAAGAAAATGAGAGCCCTGAAGCCTTGATCTGCAATGCTAGCTGCAGCTGCCTTGTGGCAACATCTGAGAAATCCTCTGTGCTTCCCAGGTTACAGGCTCTTTGGTGCCATCTGAGAGGACGCCAGGCTCTGATCAGGCCAGCAGGGCACAGTTAAAGCAGGGGCAGCAGACATGTTAGCTTCTGATGCAAAAGAGCCACAACCGTTACACATTCAAATGTGGACCTCATCCCTGGATGGGGCAGTCAGGGCTGGGGAGGAACAGGGCCTCCTGGGATTTTTGTCACCTGGGCTTAGGCTTCTGTAGCATTTATAGGTCAAAAATAGTCAAATATCAATCATTTCATATTGTAGGACCTAATGCATACTTTGTTTCAACTCCACAAGAACACTGTGAGGTAGACATTTTGATCCCTATTTTATGGAAAACAGAGGCCCGAAGAAGCTAAGTCATTTACCCAAAGTCACACAGAAAATAGTGGTCAGAATTTGAATGCAGAGATTAATCAAGGCCCTTTCTCCTGTGCCTGTCATCTCTCCTCCCATCTTAAATCTGCTCTGTTCTTTGCCCTGTTCCCCAGTTGAGCCATGCTTATTCTTGCCTGCCTCCTCTGCTCAGATGATTCCTCCCTCCTGAACTCCTGTGCCTCTTCCCTCATTTATTCTACAGGTATTTATTGAGAAACTACTATGGGTCAGGTTTGTGTGAAAGCTGCGAATAGTTTTATAGTTTAAAAAATTGAATAAGATACTGAAGAGCTTAGCAATCAGTGTATACAAAGCACACTTCTATGACTTCAGCTATAAGTGTTCAATAAGATTTTTAGAAGGGAAGTGACTTAAAGAATGAAGGCAGTTTTGCCCAGCACTCTGCATCTCAATGGTATGTGCTAACTCCACTGCCTGGTCCCATGTGAGATGTAATGCTGTCTACTGGCCAGGTGGGAAGGCTGAGGGTGTGGCCAGGGTGTGTAGAGACAGTCTAGAATAGAAGGAACAGCATAAGCAAAGGCACAGAGGTGCATAAGGGGATGGTAAAAAGCTCCATGGAGCTGGAGTATCAAGTAGGGAGCAACCTCATGGGGGTGAGCAGGGTAAAGTGGAGGGCCAGGAGATGAGGTGAGGGGGTCAGAGGGGACATGCAGCAAAGGGACTTGAATACCAGGCTAACGGGGATAAAGTTTATCTTGTAAGCCAAATGTGTTCACTGGCATGCCTCCCTTGAGATACCTTAGGGGATCAGAGTAGGGGTGAAGGGAGAGCACATGTAGGCAGCCTCAGACCCCCTTTTCACTCACTCTGAGAAGCTCTATGGCCATCAGTTTTAGATTTGGGGGTTCTATGTTGGATTCAATTTTGAAAAAATATGACTCAATGATAATGACATAAAAATATACATAAAAACCACAGGGAAATTATGTGAGATTTTTGCTTCTGGCCATGATGAACTAACAGGAATGGAACTTACCCTCCCATGTTAAGCAACTAAGAAGTGAACAAAACATGTCAAACAATGGACATTAGATAACTGGCTGCACAGGAGTGTGATCACAGGGAGAAGGGAAACAAGTTAAATGAGCTTTATGACTGTCCTGGCTTACTTCCTGGAGGTGGCTTCCAGACTGCAAAGAATGAAATGAGAATTCCAACAGAGCCTGGCAGTTTTGATGATTTGAGGAGAAAGATACCAGAGTTTTGAGAAGGTCAATGTGGCTAAAACTGGGAAAACAGACCACTGGAGAAGAGGGAGCTGCACAGAGAGGGACCTCCAAAGACATACAGAAGGATCCCCTCAAGAATTTGTGTGAGTAATGATCTGTGTATGCGTGACAGGAAAGTGCCCAGAGCTAGGGAAAGAACCAGCAGTATAGGGAATACAGAGAAATTCTTGAAGATTCCACAGGGCTGGGGAGCACTTTTGTTCTTGTCTGCTAGAGTGGAAAGACCTCAATATAAATAAAACATGATGTAGAATCCTCAGAAGTCTATTGGATTAGAAGTGGTGTTAATTAGCCCTAAAATAAACTCTGTTCTCTATCTGCTGTAACAAACTTAAAAGCAAGTCTCAAATGTATCCAACTGATTTAAAATAATTTAACTGTTTCCCTGAAGAAAATTCAGTACTATTGATAGAAATATGAAAAAAATCTAGCTGCCAAAAACATATAATCACAATGTCCAGCATCTAACAAAAAATTACAAGACATTCAAAGAAGCAGGGAAATATGACTTATAACCACCAAAAACAGACAAGCAAACAAACAAGCAAACGAAAATAGAAAGGAATCCTAAAATGACAGATATATTGGAAATAGTAAATAAGGATGTTAAAACAGCTACTGTAAATATACTCTCTATGTTTAAGAAAGCAAAAGATAATAAAATCAGGCTGTTTAAAAAACCCAAATAAAACATCTATAACTGAAAACCAATAATTTCTGAAATGAAAAAAAAATTTTTTTACAAGTGATGGGATAAACAGCATATTAGATCCTGAAACAGAAAAGATCAGCAAAACTGAAAACATAACAAAGGAAATTATCCAAAATAAGTCAAAGAGAAAAAAACCTGAAGAATGAAAGAATGAATAAAATATCAGTAACCTATGGAACAACATCAAATGGCCCAACATATCTATACCTGAAGTTCCAGAAGAAGAGGATATGGGAGAAGGATGGGGACAGGAAAAAATATTTTGAGAAACAATGGTCAATGAATCACAGGAAGATGGCAGAGAAAGAAGCACCAGGAATCTGTCTCCCCACCTAGACAGCAATTGCACTGGCAGAATCTGTCTGGTAGCTGTTTTAGAATTCTGGGGTCTGTTTAAGGTTTTCAATTTCCAGGGGAAGTCTTGGATAGTAAATTTTGGTTGAATTAAGCTCTTAGCACAGTGGCAGCACCCATCCCCCATTCCCAAACAGGTGGGAGGAAGTTATGCACATGTTCTTCAAACAATTTGAACACAACTTGCAGGAGCCAAGGTAGGCAAAAAAGACCCTGTCCTCTAAATGTCAGAGATCAGTGCTCTGATCACTGATTGATGCTTCTGATCACAGAGGTGCAAAGAGGTGGGCAGCCATTCTTGTGGAACCTCCACTGATTATTGCAGGCCTCTCCTCCTCCAGCTGAAGTGATTGCCAGGGGACCTAAAGGGCTGGCATTTTTTCCTCCCATTTTCATTATTCTCATTTTCCCCTTTTGGAAGCCAGACATTAAAGACTAGAACATTCAAAAACAATTACATATATGGGGAAAATTAGAAAGTGACCATGCATGCCCAGGGAGAGATTCAAAAAAGACCTGAGAAGACCTTAAGTTTATACCTCAGGCTGATCCTTAGCACAGAGACAGCTTACAGCAATTAATCACTAAAACAATAAACAGCCAAACAAAACAAAACTAACAAAAACATAATCCCTGGGGGAGTGGGAGAATCTAATTTCAGAGTTATCACATCATTAGATTTAAATGTCCAGTTTTCAACAAAAATTATGAGGCATACAAAGAAACAGGAAAGTATGCTCTATTCAAAGGGAAAAAAATAAACAGAAACTGTCCTTGCAAAAAAAAAAAAAAAAAAGAAACAAAAAACAGTTAATACTGTTGTAACAATGGTTTGCAATTCCACCTTTTGTTTTCCACATGATTTAAGGAAATAACACATTTTAAAAATTATTAAGCTAAAAGTTTGTATTATTATAACTTTGGTTTGTAATTCCACATTCTGTTTTCTACATAATTAAAGCCTCTAATGTATTTAAAAGAATTATGAATTTATGTTTTGAGGCACACAATGTAAAAAAAAGTAATTTTTGACTTCAGAATCAAAAGAGGTGGGGACAGAGCTATAAAGGAGCAGAGTTTTGTAAGTTATTAAAGTTAAACTGATATAAATTCGAATTAGAGGACTTCCCTGATGGTGCAGTGGTCAGGAACCTGCCTGCCAATGCAGGGGACACGGGTTCGATCCCTGGTCCTTAGGATCCCACACGATGCGGAGCAACTAAGCCCGTGCACCACAACTACTGAGCCTGTGCTCTAGAGCCTGTGAACCACAACAACTGAGCCCTCATGCCACAACTACTGAAGCCCGCATGCCTAGAGGTCATGCTCTGCAACAAGAGAAGCCACTGCAATGAGAAGCACGCCCACTGCAACAAAGAGTATCCCCGCTCTCCACAACTACAGAAAGCCCGCATGTGGCAACAAAGACCCAATGCAGCCAAAAATAAATAAATAAATTTATTTTTAAAAATTCAAATTAGAGTGTTATAATTTTAGGATGTTAACTGTAACCCCATTGTAACCATAAAGAAAATAGCTATAAAATATACACAAAGAAAATGGAAAAGAATTTACACATTTCATTACCAGAAAATAAACTAAACACAAAAGAGAACAGTAATATAGGAAATGAGGAAAAAAAAGCTGTAAGACATATAGAAAACAAATAGCAAAATTATAGAAGTAATTTAAATGAATTAAACTCTCCAATCAAAAGACAGACATCAGCAGAATGGATAAAAATACATAAACCAACTATTTACAAGAGATTCAGTTTAGACCAAAAGACACAAATAAGTTGAAAGTGAGGGAATGATAACTAAAAGAGAGTAGGAGTGGCTGTATTAATATCAGACAAAATGGATTTAAAATTTTAAGAGTCATAAGAGACAAAGAAGGACATGATACCCTAATTAAAATTTCAATACAGCTGATATATAATTTGCAAATAATTTTCTTCCATTTTGTGGGTTGCCTTTTTACTCTGTTGACATTCTCTTTTGGTGCACAAATTTTAAAATTTTCATGAAGTCCAACTTGTCTATTTTTTTCTTTTGTTGCCTGTGCCTTTGATGTCATATCCAAGAAATTACTGCCAAATCCAATGTCATGACAATTTTGCCCCATGTTTTCTTCTAAGAGTTATATAATTTTACATTTTACATTTAGGTTTTAGTCTATTTGGGGTTAATTTTTGTATATGGCATTAGGTCCAACTTCATTCTTTTGTGTGTGGATGTTCAGTTTCTCCAGCATCATTTTTTGAAAAGACTCTCCTTTCTCCATTGAATGATCTTGGCACCCTTGTCAAAAATTATTTGACCATATATGCAAAGATTTATTTCTGGGCTCTCTATTCTGTTATTTCAATCTACATGTCTGTCTTTATGGCAGTACCAATCTGTTTTAATTACTGTAACTTTGTACTAAGTTTTGAAATCAGGATGTGGGAGTCCTCCAATTTTGTTCTTTTTCAATATTGTTTTGGCTATTCAGGTTTCCTTGAGATTCCATATGAATTTTAGGATAGATTTTTCTATTTCTGCAAAAAAATGGGATTGGGATTTTTAAGGATTTCATTGAATCTATAGATTGCTTTGGCATCTTAAAAAAATATGAGAAAATGGAAAATCTGAATAGATCCAAAACTAAGATGAAGATTGAATCAGCAATCAAAAATCTCCCAGAATCCTTAATGGAAAGTAAGATTAAATTTTAAAATATGAACATAGAATTGTATACCCAATGGAAATATTTGAAAATGGAAGCAATGAAGACTGTTTCAGAGTAGATGAGAGAATTCAACACCTGCAGACCTGCCCTTCAAAGAATGTTGAAGAAAGTCCTAGGGGTACAGGAAAATGATAACACATAGTAATTAGGATCTACACAAATGAAGGACAAGAGCTGGAACGGTAAACATGATTTTTTCTCATATTTTACTCTTTAGGATGATTGTTCAAAGTACAAACAATAACAGTGTATTGTGGGTTTTGTAATATATGTAGAAGTAAAAGGTAAGAAAGCAATAGCACAAAGCATGAGGGGGAAATGTAAGTTTACTGTTATAAAGTTCTTATACTAGTATAGTATTATTTGCAGACAGACTGATAAATTAAAGTTGTACATTATAAATGCTTGAGCAACCAGTAAAAATATAAATAAATATAAGTAATATAGCTAATAAACCAATAATAGAAATTAAAATGAATTTATTAAAATTTAATTAATTCAATAGAAGGCAGTATAAGTAGAATAAGGGTAAAATGGACAGATGGAACAAAAAGAAACAAATAGTAATATGGTGGATTTAAATCCAACCATATCTATTATTACCTTAAATGGAATGATCTAAAAATTCTAATTAAAAGGCTAAGATTGTCAAGATACCATTTATAAATGCATTTGAAACATACTATATAACATATACCATTATAGAATGTAATATGAAGAGATAAATCTAGCAAAATAAGTGAAATTTAAAAAAATATATTGCTGACAGAAATTAAAGGAAACCCAAATAAATGAAGAATATCCCATGTTCATGTAACTGAAAACAATATTATGAAGATGTAAATTATGCCAAAATTGACATACAGATACAATGTGATCCCAATAAAAATCTCAACTGACATTTTGTTTAAATGGACAATCTGACTGTAAAATTCATATTCATCAAGAATATATAGGGCTTCCCTGGTGGCGCAGTGGTTGCGAGTCCGCCTGCCAATGCAGGGGACACGGGTTCGTGCCCCGGTCCGGGAAGATCCCACATGCCGCGGAGTGGATAGGCCCGTGAGCCATGGCCACTGAGCCTGTGCGTCCTGAGCCTGTGCTCCGCAATGGGAGAGGCCACAACAGTGAGAGGCCCGCATACCACAAAAAAAAAAAAAGAATATATAAAGAGCACTAACGAGTCAACAATAAAATAGGTAGAAGATTTGAACAGATAATTCACCAAAGAAAATATATAATGGCATATAAGCATTTGAAAAAGATAATCAACATCATTGTTATTAGGGAAATGAAACTTAAAACCACAATGAGGTAGCACCATACACCCAATAAAATGGCTAAAGTTAAGAAGCCTGACAATACTAATTGTTGACAAGAATGTTGAACCTCTGAAATTCTCATACATTGCTGATGGGAATGCAAAATGGTATAACTTTAGAAGTTAGTCTGACAATTTTGTAAAAGTTAAATATGTACCTACTATATGATTGACTCATTCCACTAATTTACCAAGAGAAAAGAATACAAACATCTACACAAAGACTTGTGTGAGAATGTTTATAGTCCCTTTATCCATACTAGCCAAAAACTGGAAAAAAAGTTCATCAGCTCATGAATAGATAAACAAAATGTAGAATATCCATACAATGGACTACTACTTCAAAAAAAAGATATAAACAACTGATAAACGTTATAGATGAATCTTAATATCGCTGTGCCAAATTTTAAAAAGACACAAAAGACTAAATACTGTACAATTTCATTTTCATGAAATTTTAGAAAAGAAAAAACCATAATGACAGAGCAGATTAGTTGACAAAGGCTATGGGTTATTGGAAGGGATTGACTGCAAAAGGACAGGAAGGAATTTGGGGGTTAATAGAAATGTGAACACTGTGATTGTGGAGATAGTTAAAAAACTATATACATATGTCAAAACTTATCAAACCGTATAGTTAAAATTGCTGAGTTTTATTACATTTACGTCATCTCAATAAAATTGATTTTTTAAAATATACCTAAAGTATCTTGCAACATAAGTCCAGACTTTGGGGCATGTAAAATGCAGGCTGGAAAGACATATATATCCCCAATACTCAATGCCTAAAGTGCCATCTCTCCCTAAGGAGCTAACTAGAGGGAATGTCTACTTTCCTCTTTCTGCTCTCAACTTGCTGGCTGACATTGGGACAAGTCAGTTTTTCCTCCTTGTGTCTCAAAGGTCCCACTTAAAAGGATGAGGTGACTGGACACTCAGAGGGTCAGGCTTGATGACCCAGTCCTGCCGGGAAAACATGTGCTGCCCACTCTCCCCCTGCAAGCAGCAGACCTTCCCTCCTCCCTTTCCTGGAAATTGCCACCACCTGGGCTCTGGGCTGCAAGACAATGAACAGTTTTGCCTATTCTGCCCATTCCACCCAGGAATGCCTGATAGTCTGCAGGGCTGGTGCTTGCATATTCTGGGACCCCAGGCCCTCTGGGAATCCTGCACACCTGTCACCCCCTTAGCCACTTACCCAGGCAGAGTGCCCCAGGACAGAAACACAGAATAAGTTTTGGCTAACTCCCTCATGCAAATAGGTGCTAACGCACTCCAAGAGGACAAAGACCCTTAAAACAGGGAGTTTGCATATAATTGAAAATATCTTTAACACCCTATTGATGGCTTTCCCCCCTATTGCTCCGCGACAAAATGAAACAGTAAAAGATATTGATTTTTTTCTGGCAGGAAAAGGAGGAGGAAGGTTAAGTCTTAAAATGAAATTATGGTTATTGTTCTCCTGGTACCATTTCTTCAGTGCTGCCATGACAGATGGCTTTTTAAGTGAAAACAGATTTGTATTTCATTAGGACACTTCAGTCAAAAGATCAATGAGGCTCTGGGAACTGTTCTGCCAGTTGTGGGGGCGGATGAGCCCAGTGAGAAGCCAGCAAAGATCCAGCTAAAATTAGGCAGTTGCCAACAGAGGTTGGATTTGCAGTCATAGCTCATCGATTTCCAAAGCAATGCCAAAACCAGGGGAGATTTATTGGTCTGCTTGTTCTACCTTTGTGGGGAAGGGCATTCTCTAATATGGTGGCTCATCCTCTGGAGAAATGGAGCTCTTTAAAGGCAAGATTAATTTTTGACAGAGTGTGGGGGAGTAGTCAGGGTGTCGTGATTGTATGTCCATCCTTAACTTGTAGCATAATTGCCTGGCTGCCTTGTTATCGTTATTCTTAGTTACCCTTTGTGAAGTATCCCCTTCCCCACCAGCATCTGTGAGCCTGAGAACTGGAGAGGGTTTCAAGAAATGTCACATATGATGGATGGACAGACTGCAAGAGGCCAAAGAGAGGAAGGGACCAACAGATACCCAGGCAGAGGTGAGAAGGCCCCAGAGGATGGAGAAGCCATGAGAAGATGACCTGGCCTGTGCTTGAACCCCTCTCCAGTGATTGGGGTGTTCACCATCCTTGGAGAAAGCTTTTCCACCATAGGGCTTGTTCTGTAATTATCCCATTCATTCATTCATTTATTATGGATATACCTTTAACAATTAATTTGGGATTAAGATAGATGTAAAATTATGCTTACAATATGATATCATATCAAAACACTGAATAACACTATATATTATTACGGTAAAAGCATAAAAATATGTCTAAAATGGTATAAAAAATTTCATAATAGTGGTTTATAACAGCCTGAGGAGGTGTGATTATCACTTCACAGACAGGAGACTGCAGCCCAGAGAGGTTAAGCAAATGCAGCATCCGTGAGACGTGGTAGAGCTGAGCTTCAAGCCCAAGGTCAGCCTGATGCCAAAGTCTCCATGTGTCTGGGTCCATCCTTCTCTGGTCAGCCCCTCCTCCCCTCTGCTCTCCTCTTCCCCCTCACCTACCTGGTGGCGCTGTTTTCCCATGGCTCCTCCATCTCACCTTCTCACCTCTACCTGGGCACCTGCCGGCCCTCCCTTCCCTCTGGCCTCCTGGAGCCCATCCACCCATCAGGATATGGCCCCTTCTCAAACCCTCCCCAGTTCTTAGGCTCACAGTGGCCTGTGGCACTTGTCTTCCCCCTCTCCAGCAACTCACCTAACCTCTCTGCCTTTTTTTGGCAGCTTTCCTGATTGTTTTGAGGGACGCCGTAGCTCAGGAAGAGGAGGATCAATCTGCTTTAGAGCCAGATAGACCGGGGTTCAAGTTCCGCCCTGGTATTTTCTAAGCTGGATGACCTCAGTGAGTCCCTGAGCTGCGCTGAGTGACAAGCCTGTGGAAGGAAAGCGGTACCCGACGGCAGTGAACTCCAGGTAGGGACGGGGTCAGGCACGGGCTCCTGAGAGGCAATTCTAGCATCAGATGGAAATAGGTGGGATGGACAACACGGGGTGTCATGTAGAAGCACGCAGAGCACGGACTTGCCAGGCAGTGGAAGCTTAGGCATTTCGAGTGGGAGGGCTGGAAAACAGACTTCCTGACTGAATGCCAGCAAATCCATTTACCTCTGGGTGACTGGGGGTCAGTTACTTTACCTCTCTGAGCTTCAGTTTCATCATCTGTAAATGGAGGTGACCATTCGCCACAGTGAATACGGGCATTTAGAGCAGTAACAGAACTCAACAGGTGTTAGCTGCTGGGTGCAATCAGAGTCCCAGGCTCAGACTGAGGCTCTGTCACTTCATGGCTCTGCATTGTTGCGTAAGTAACTCAACCCTCCGGAAACTGTACTTCACAGGGCTGCTGGGGGAGAGGTGAAGTCCCATGTGTGAAGCACCTCACCCAGGGCTCAGTCCAGGTGTGGAACTGAAACAAGACATCAGGACCCACCCAGACAGATCCCACCAGCCTCCCAGGGCCTGAGAAGCAGGCATTTGCTTGCAAGAGAGATGGTTGCTTGTTCCAGAAAGGAGACGGACGAAGAAAAAAGAAATCACAGGCCTCCCTCCCAACTTTGTAAACATCATTGATTTGAGGCGGGAGTCACTTCAGGGCTGCAGATGCACTGACTGATTGGGCCTCTCAGTGGGATCTGGGCTGCATGTGCCATCAGTTCTGAATCTGCCCTCCTGGAAGGTCTGAGATGAGAAGCGTGGCTGGCGAGTGAGAGGCGTGAGGATCAAGCTGCAGCATGAAGACTTTAAGCCAGACACCAGCAGGGATATCCTTTCTGCTGCAATTTATCAATTGCTATATTTAAGCACTCCAGGAATCTAGAAACCGTCCTTGTCCTAATAATAACTAGGATTTACTGAGAGCTCACGATGGGCCGGGCCTGGATCTAAGTACCTTCACCCATTGGCTCCTGGGATTCTCGCAATAACCCTATGAGATAGATGATTTTATTATCATTCCCAATTTACAGATGAGGAAACTACAGCTCAGAGGATAAGACTGGGTCAAGATCACAGCTAACAACTGACAGAGCCAAGGTTTAAACCCAGGCCTGGTTCCAGAGGCTCTCTAGGCCTGGCTCTCCTAACCACCATATTGCACTCCCTTTCTTACTCTCCTTATTCATTCATCCATCCATCCATTCATCCATTCACCCATCCATTCATTCATTCATCTTCCATCCATCCACTCATCCATCCATCCATCCATCCATCCATCCATTCATTCATTTATCCATTCGTCTATTCATTCCTTGGCCATTACAGACCCCTGCTTGGTGCCAGGCCTTGTCACTCCAGGTGCACAGAGAAGAAGGAGGCCCAGGCCCTGCCATGTGTCTATGGCACCTGGCCAGGTGAGCTACACTTACCATGTGGTACCTGTTGGATGTTTCCCCTCCTCTCTCTCCCCTTGGTCTATGTTCCTGAGGCAACTCAGAGAGGTTTATAAACGTGTTAGAACCATGTTATCAGCACATAAAGTGCAGAAGTGTGAAGAGGGGAAGAAGGTTTCAGCCTGCCAGGCAGCGACTGACCCATCCTGCATGTGCCCATGATGGGAAAATGATATGGAATTGAAAAGGAAAAAGAAATACAATTTGTTGAGATTCTACTGGGTCTGATGCAGGGATGGGCAAATTATAAATTCATTTTGTTTAATCAAACCATATGGAGCAGGAATTACTATTCCTAAGCCCAGCTCTGTGCCTGCTCCACAAATACCTGCTGCACAATGAATCCCCATTTCACAGATGAGGAAACTGAGGTTCCGAGTGGTTAGGTGGCTCAACAGACGCCTATTGTCAAAGCACCTCTGACTCCCAGGTCAGACAGCCGAGGCCTCATCCTGGCTCTGCACATCACTGCAGAGTGGCCTGGGCAAGTCAGCATATTGTTCTGTGTCTCCATCTCCCCATCTGTACGTGGAGACAATAACATCTGTCTGCAGAGTTGATTTAGGGTTAAATGCAGTGACATGTGTTGAACTTCCAACACTGTTCTGGCTCAAAGAAGGGCTCCACGGGTGATGGGGAGATTGTTAGTCTCCAGGTAGAGCCATAACTTTTTTAAAATTTTTATTGGGGTATAGTTGATTTACAATGTTGTATTAGTTTCAGGTGTACAGCAAAGTGAATCACTTATACATATACATATATCCACTCTTTTTTAGATTCTTCTCCCATATAGGCCATTACAGAGAACTGAGTAGAGTTTCCTGTGCTATACAGGAGGCCCTTATTAGTTACCTATTTTATATATAGTAGTATGTATGTGTCAATCCCAATCTTCCAATTTCTCCCTCCCCCGCTTACCCCCCAGTAACCATAAGTTTATTTTCTACATCTGTAACTCTTTCTGTTTCATAGATAAGTTCATGTGTAGCCTTTTCTTAGATTCCACATATAAGCGATATCACATGATATTTGTCTTTCTCGGTCTGACTTACTTCACTCAGTACGACAATTTTCACTCATTATGACAATCTCTAGGTCCAGGACTGTCTGAGGCTGAGCTGGGTCTCTCTAGCACAAATTAGACACGTGCATCCAGCCCCAGATGCTTGAGCCACGGCTGCTTCACGGGCGCCTGAGGGTTTGCTCTCCCCGCTTGCTTTCTACCTGCCTTAACATTGAGTATCCAACCTTGACACACAGTCCTGCCCCAGGACGGTCCTTACAGCCATTTCCAAGCTCCTGCACTTGGGCTTTAAGATCCAGCAGATCCAGGTGAAGTGTCAGAGGCAAATAAGAGTGCTGTAGAGAGTGGAGCCTTTGACAAGTACCAATAGAAGAATCACAGCACAGACTCTCTAGTCTTTTGGCACAAAAATCCTTGACTTCTTCTGAAGATAGCTATTCCTTTGTTGAGAAATAGCTTCTTTCTCGTTAGTGGGCCTTGGTATATACTACAGATGGCCCCTGACTTAACGATGGTCTGACTTAACGATTTTTTGACTTTGCAATGGTGCAAAAGTGATATGCATTCAGTAGAAACCATACATCAAATTTTGAATTTTGACCTTTTCCTGGCTAGCGGTATGCTGTAAGATACTCTCTCGTGATGATGGGCAGTGGCAGCGAGCCGGAGCTCCCAATCAGCCACACAATCACGAGGGTAAACAATCGATACAACCATTCTGTGCCCATAGAACCACTCTGTTTTTCACTTTCAGCAGGGTACTTAATAAATTACATGAGATATTCAACACTTCATTCTAAAATAGACTTTGTGTTAGATGATTTTGCCCAGTTAATGTAAATGCAGGCTAATGTCAGTGTTCTGAGCATGTTTAAGGTAGGTTAGGCTAAGCTACGATGTTCAGTAGGTTGGGTGTATTACCTGCGTTTGCAACTTATAATATTTTCAACTTACGATGGATTTCTTGGGCCATAACCGCATCGTAAATCATGGAAGATCGGTAATGTCTAAACATGGTACATCAGGTGGCCAAGTGACCTAAGCTTCTCATCATGGACTGGATGTTGCCCGGGCCACCTAGCCAGAGCATCAAGTGTGTGCAGCGGCAATTTAATATGGAGGGGAGATGGTATATAATAGACTGGGCGGGTCCAGGTAAGTTGCATTAACAGGTAGCTCAAACTCCTTGGACATTGCCTCCCTGCCTGTGGCTTCATGGGGAGTTTCTTATGACCCGTTTATTGAAGAACAAACTTCTTGTTGAAGGACAAACTCGAGCCTGGTTTATGGATGAATCTTCATGTTGCCATCAAACAGTGGATGGCTGTAGATTAGCGCCCCACTCAGGAGGGATCTTGAAAGAAAGTGAAGAAAAACCTTCCAGTTTGGCAGAACTCTGAGTGTCACATGTCAGAACTCTGAGGTTGCCCCTGTCTTCCAGGCCTGGAATATGAATCTACACTAATTCATGGGTTTGGCTGGATGCTCAGTGAATTAAAAGGAAAAGGATGGAAAACAGTGTCTGTCCCAGCAGATACGTGCATCTTTGGCCCTGCATCCCAGCATCTGCTGTATCCTGAGGAAGGAGGGAGCCAGGCACCGGAACCCCCGCCAAGGCTTCTCCTGCAGGGGACAGGTATGTCCTAGACCCACAGAGTATTTGACAAGAGGGCATGCTGAGCCTCTCACCGCTGGCCCAGCCCATCTTCCCCACATCATAGGAGATCATGCTGAGGTTCACGGGGAGGGCACAGGCTGTGAGTCTGCAGATCTAGGTTCAGAGTCTTCCTCCATCCTATTTGCTGTGCATCCTTCACTAGTCTCTCTAACCCTCACTTTCCTTGTCTGTAAAATGGGGAAAATACTACCTGACTTGTGGGGCAGTGTGAGGGCAAAACGAGTTGATATATGAAAATCGCTGTGGGTAGTCCTTGCCACTTGGCATATGCTCAATAAATGTTGCTTTTTTTACTCCCCTTCCGCATTGCCTAAACTCTCAATGCAAACGATATTCAAACCTAACTTTTGACAGAACGTGCTCACCATCATGCATTTTCTGGATTGTACGTCGTGCTCTTCCTCCTATACCTGAGAACTCTTAGTTGTCCTTCAAAACCCACCCTCAAGTGTCACAGCTCCAGTGAAACCTTCTCTAACCATCCCACCTTCTCTGGTGGAATTAATCTATCCTTTCCCACTGTTACCACCCTCGTCAAGACTCTTTGGTGTCCAGAGACTGCTCCAATGAAGGAGTATTTAATAATATTTGCTGCTGTACCATTGGACCTCACGGGTACCAGGCATGGGAAGCCAAAGGAATCTCCCTCCTTCTCCTCTTCTCTCCAAGCATTCATATATGCCCTTTCTCTACTTCTCCGAACAATTTTCTATGATGACTTTCTATTTTGCATGCAGGTGAAAATTCAACCTAACTCCACATGACCTTTGGGTGTGACTAAGATGAAATATAGCTGTGAAGATGACAAGGGGTCTACCCCTGGGCCAGTCAGTTGTGATCAAAGGGGAGCCATCATGTAAGCAGTAAGCAATGCCACACCTTCAGCAAAGTAAGAGTGCAGAGAGTGCTCAGAAAAGTGGTATGCACATACTACGCCACGTCCCCCATATTTCCCAGGGATCTCTGAGCATGCTGCTCTCAGAGCCCTCAGCACGTAGCATGAGGCTTGCATTCTTTGTTTGTCTGCCTTCCCCCCAGAGAGTGAGATCCTCTTTAAAGCCCCAACTTGCAAAACAAGCTGGGACAGAGCAGATGTCAAAATGATTTCCATGGAATGGCTGCAGGAACAGAGACAATGAAAAAGAGCAAAGGTTATTGCTGTGATGCTGCCATTGATTAGAATTTGCTAAAAGCCCCTTATTCTTATAATTTGCAATACTTGGAGACAACTATCACTCTGGACAGTGTCAGGGACAGAGGTGGCAACCTCATTGTCCCCTCTCCCGTCTAAGATTGGATTCATCTAGGTCTCTATGAACTCAGCCCATCACCAATCCATTCCCCTTTTATTGTCCATCTCACCCATATTCAAAATTTTTCTCTTGTCCATCCCTCTTACCAGCTATGCACCCATTCATCTCTCCATCCATTTTATTTCCCATGCGCTTATTCCTAACAGAATCCAGTTCCCCCACAAGGCATCTTCAGCCTCCCCGGAGAACATCTCAGATGCTTCCTGACAGAACAAGTCAGCTTTCCAGATCTATCCAGTAGAAGTCGCCATTTACTTCCAATTTTCTTACCCATCACTACACACACACACACACACACACACACACACACCCATCTGCAGGGATAACTGCTTCTACTGGGCACTGCAAGTTTGTCAAGCTCCTGCTGGGCACCACAGCTGCCTCTTCTTCATCTCACCGCATCCTGCCCTGTGCTGGAGGCCCTGGGGAGCCAGAGCCACACAGCATTTCATGGCAATGCGGGGTCTCAAAACAATTATGCTTGTGGTTGTGGTTGCAGGTGTTTTGTGGAAACACCTTTGCAGGTGATAAATATTAGGACCAGATGCAGAGATGAGGTGAGATGAGGAGCAAGAATATCCGGAGGGTCTGCGGCATAATAGACAATAAATATCAGCTAAATGAAGGCATGAGTGAGTGGGGAGCTTAGGTCCCATGAGACCCCAGAAATAGATGTATGTGGATGCTTCGGGCTGATTCATCCACACTGGTGTTTTCTGAAGGGCATTTTCCGGGCAGTTGTTCTGCCCTTGCTTTCCCTTGACCTGGGGAGAGATAGGGAGGCAGGGGCATCTATTTTCATAACTCAGAAAGCTGCGTGGGGAACAGGAAAGCAGCCGCAGGCCGCCAGCACCCAGAGTGTCAGGCAGCCTGATGGGGGGGGTGGGGCGGACAACGATGGCTGCCACCTCTGTCCCTGACACTGCACAGAACATGTCAGTTAGCAGCACCACGGGCAGCATCCTCAGCTATAGTCACGCAACCCCCGACATCAGAATCCACAGAGGAAACAGCACAGGGTGAGCCAACGTCAGTCCCAGTGTTATACGTATGTACTGCCATATATATGCATATATAAATATGTATATGTACGCACACATACTCAGAAACAGATACATACACACAGATAAATATACTTGCACGTATACATGCACATATACATATGTACTGCCATATATATGCATATATAAATATGTATATGTACACACACATACCCAGAAACAGATACATACACACAGATAAATATACTTGCACATATACATGCACATATACATATGTACTGCCATATATATGCATATATAAATATGTATATGTACACACACATACCCAGAAACAGATACATACACACAGATAAATATACTTGCACATATACATGCACATATACATATGTACTGCCATATATATGCATATATAAATATGTATATGTACACACACATACCCAGAAACAGATACATACACACAGATAAATATACTTGCACATATACATGCACATATACATATGTACTGCCATATATATGCATATATAAATATGTATATGTACACACACATACCCAGAAACAGATACATACACACAGATAAATATACTTGCACATATACATGCACATATACATATGTACTGCCATATATATGCATATATAAATATGTATATGTACACACACATACCCAGAAACAGATACATACACACAGATAAATATACTTGCACATATACATGCACATATACATATGTACTGCCATATATATGCATATATAAATATGTATATGTACACACACATACCCAGAAACAGATACATACACACAGATAAATATACTTGCACATATACATGCACATATACATATGTACTGCCATATATATGCATATATAAATATGTATATGTACACACACATACCCAGAAACAGATACATACACACAGATAAATATACTTGCACATATACATGCACATATACATATGTACTGCCATATATATGCATATATAAATATGTATATGTACACACACATACCCAGAAACAGATACATACACACAGATAAATATACTTGCACATATACATGCACATATACATATGTACTGCCATATATATGCATATATAAATATGTATATGTACACACACATACCCAGAAACAGATACATACACACAGATAAATATACTTGCACATATACATGCACATATACATATGTACTGCCATATATATGCATATATAAATATGTATATGTACACACACATACCCAGAAACAGATACATACACACAGATAAATATACTTGCACATATACATGCACATATACATATGTACTGCCATATATATGCATATATAAATATGTATATGTACACACACATACCCAGAAACAGATACATACACACAGATAAATATACTTGCACATATACATGCACATATACATATGTACTGCCATATATATGCATATATAAATATGTATATGTACACACACATACCCAGAAACAGATACATACACACAGATAAATATACTTACACATATACATGCACATATACATATGTACTGCCATATATATGCATATATAAATATGTATATGTACACACACATACCCAGAAACAGATACATACACACAGATAAATATACTTACACATATACATGCACATATACATATGTACTGCCATATATATGCATATATATACATACATATACACATATGCATACACAGAAACATACATGCACAAAGATACTATACACAGGGCTTCCCTGGTGGCGCAGTGGTTGAGAGTCCGCCTGCCGACGCAGGGGACACGGGTTCGTGCCCCGGTCCGGGAGGATCCCACATGCCGCGGAGCGGCTGGGCCCGTGAGCCGTGGCCGCTGGGCCTGCGCGTCCGGAGCCTGTGCTCCGCAACGGGAGAGGCCCACGTACCGCAAAAAAAAAAAAAAAAAAAAAGATACTATATACACAAGTACTGTTATATATACACACATATATACACAGAGATACATATAGATACACATATATAAATACACATACATACATATGTACTATTGTATATACATACATGTAAACATATACATATACACGCACACAAATATAAATATTTGATCTTGGTCAGTCACTCAGCAACAGAAATTCCCAACATAATGCCCATTGTAGAGAGGAGAAAACCAAGGCCCAGGGAGGCACATAACCAACCCAGAGTCCCATTGCAAGTTGGTGCCAGAGCCAAGTCTCAAGCCCACAAGCCTCTGACGTGTAAGCACCTCACTTCAGCGCCTCTAAGCTACAGACCCACTCTCACCCGCAACATGACACAGATCTGTCTGCATCATGCTTGTGCTCTGCCTCCCCCATCAACCTGTGAGGCCCTGAGGGTGGACTCCCTATTTGTGCTTCCAGGTAGTCCCAGCTCAGGGACTAGAGATGAATAAAGAAGAAGGGGGACGGCTCCGACTCCTGGCTCTTCGATGCTTGTCCATTGCTTCAGCAGTTCCCAGAGATGTTGCTGCGAGAAGAGCTGTAGGAGAAATTGAGGCAGGCAAAGAGCTCCCACGCGCCCAGCACCCACGGCTCTAGCGGATTCACCGAGGCCATCTCCCGGTGAGCTGGGCTGTGCGCGGCTGACTATACCCACCAGACTGCCCGGAGGTCTCCGTTCTCCCACGCGGTGCACAGTGGCGCCCCCAGGCCTGCATCAAAATGCCTCTAAAGACCCAGCAAAGGGCACGGTTGACACATCAGCTGTGCCATCAAATATCACAATTAGCTCTTTAATGAGGAGCCTGGGGAGTGTCCTGTGGACTGTGGGCCTGGGACCCGAATCACAGTGATTATGAATCACTGACCCCCTTCAAAGGTGCTCGAGCTCTCCCAGACATCACCACCAGGGATCAGAGCCTCTCCCAGATTCTTTCTAAATCAAGGGGTTCATATCCTTTGAGAGGAAAACAAATCAGGGTGAGCTGAGGCTGCAGGGGGGCCCAGCGCATGGAAACACAACCATCAGAAGTGTTTGCATGGACGAGGCCGTCCACCCCTTCTGGTCAATAAACACCCCAGGCTGAGCAGTATCTTACCTGCCCTCTGATCGTCAAACCCATGTACACGGCTAGAAACAGCCTTTGCCAGCTGTGACAAGGCCTACCGTGGGTTGGGGAGGGTGTGACCACATACACCTGGAGACGGCATTTCTGGGTGGCCTGGGGGGGCCAGCGGAGCCCAGGGACTGACCCCGACGAGCCTGGGTTTGAATCCGGCTCTGCCGTCTCCAGGCGGGTGGCCCTGGGGAATCTTGTCGTCTCTCTGAGCCTCAGTTTCCACAGCCGGGTGGGTGTGGGTGGGGCCGGAGGGGCCGGGACAGGAGCTGACCTTGCAGGAACCTGAAAGCCGAGCTCAAGGTTGGGGTCTTTGCTTTAGGAACAGGGGGCCTCTGTAGTACTTTAAGTAGCTGGGGGACAGGAGGTTTGCATTTCATATGGATCACCCAGGATCTTTACCTCAGCCCCCCTGTGGGTTGTGAGGACAAAATGGTAAAATGGCTGAAAAGCTTAGACCAGTGATGTTTCAGCAGCATTCCAGGAAATGGCAGCCAATGTCCTGGGGTGGAGGTGGGCAGACGGATGCTCTGCCCACTCTGCCTGTCAGGGGAGCAGCCCCTCCCAGGTGCAGGAGCTGCCCCCGGCCCCTCATCCACACCTCCTCACTGCGTCCTCACAGCCTCAGCGAGGTGGGGAGTGTTACCACCCCATCTCACAGAAGGAGAGACTGAGGCTTGGGGGAGAATCAACCCTAGAATGGGAGGGACCCTAGAGAACTATCCTCCAGGCCCACATCCGTTTCACAGAGGGGAAAACTGAGGTCTGGAGAAGGGCAGTGGCTTGCCCATGTTGAACTCTCTATTACACTTAATGAGATCCAAGCCACCCTTAGAGGCTAGAGACACAGAAATGAATTAGACACGGCCCCTGCCCTGAAGCTCCTGGTTATGGGGGAGGGGTTCTAACATAAATTATATTCTGATACTTACATGAAGTGAGCAAGAAGGGAAGTGTGTGGAAGGTGCAGACACAATGCACAGGAGGAAGGGGTGAACTCTGTGTAGGTTGGAGTGATCAGGGAAGGCTTCTGGGAGGAGGTGGCAGTGATAGCAACGAGGTGGGATCCCCTTCCTGCCACCCAGGGCTCTTTCTGCTTCTCTCCAACCACCTCCTAAGTGGGGCAGGGCGAGCGGGTATGAGAACATTTTCTGTGACAAATTACCAAAATCCAGTTCAAAAGCTGCCTGAGCACAGAGGTCCAGGATTGGCCATGCAGCCTTGTTTATAATTGTGAAAATCAGAAACAAGTTAAAAATCCACAGACAGGAGATGGTTAAAGAAATTATGGAGCATCTGTGCAATGCAATCCAGGCGTCTATTTAAAAAGATACGGTGGGAGGGCATGATAAACTCAGTGGTACTTTTTCCCAAGTGAAGGGGTCAGGTTTGCCCAACTGGGCTGCAGGAGGGGAGCAAATGCTGTCCTTGTCCCCATCCTCTGCTGTGTCCCCTCATCCCACCCCACTATCCCCTCTTTCCCCTGGGTCCTGGGCTTTGCCACATAGGTGTTAGAGGGACACATCTCTCAGCCTTCTCCCTACCCCACTGAAGGCAATGGCATTCACTCATTCACTCATTCATTTGTTCACTCTCTCATTCGTTCATTGATTGAGCCCCTACGATGTGACAGGCATCATGCTAGATAGAAGACAGGCAGTGAGGAAGTGCACAGCCCCTGCCCTCATGTTGCTTGCAGCTAAGTGGGGGATACCAACTTTAAACAAAGTTTCATAAATAAATGTGAAATTAAGAGCACCTCAGGCAGCAAGGGAGCATGTGCAAAGGTCCTGGGGAAGCCAAAGCAGGGCAAGGACAGAAAGCTGGAAAACATCCAGAGGAACTGGAGCACAGACAGCAAGTAAGAGGCTGGATGTGGCTGGGAGTAGGAGGCAGGGCAGGAGCTTCGGGCTTTCTTTAGGATTGTGGCCCTTATCTCAGGAGTAGTCAGGAGCCAGGGGGAATTCTAACTGGTCCGAATGTGGTTAGATGTGCACCTCGAACAAATCACATGGGCACTGGTTCCCCAAATCCCAGTTATCCGCCCCTAGGTTGAGTCTTGCCCCAAAATAGCTGGGGACGCAACAGGGTTAGTTAACCAAGTCCCTCTGCTGCTGGGCTGCAGGATGTTGGGGTGACGGACGATGAAAGAATATGGTAATTAACTATTAGCTACATCAGGTGAAAAGCGTCACGAAGGACAGTTAAGCAGAGTAAGGGGCACAGAGTGCTCAGGAAAGCCCCCCATCACCACCTCAGGCAAGGCAGTGTCTGAGCCGAAACCTGGACGGCATGAGGGGTGAGCCATGTGGACGGGTGAGAGAACATTCCAGGTGGAGGAAGCAGCAGGTGCAAAGGCCCAAGGTAGGAAAGTGCCCAGCTATTTCAGAACCGTCCAGGACCCCGAGGCTGGTGCAGCAGGAGGGGGTGAGGCGTGAGTGACGGGAGGTGGGTGGGTAGAGCCTAGGGGGCATTGTAAGGACTCTGACTGCTACTCTGAGTGCCATGAGGAGCCCTTGGAGGGCTTTGTGAAAAGGAAGGACACTTCCTGACTTTGGTTTTAAGGAGATTTCTTAAGCTGTTGAGTGGAGAACAGTGCAGGGGTCGGGGAAGTAGGGAGCGGCTGGGAGGCTGTCCCCACAGTCCAGGTGAGAGCTGAGGCTGCCCTCGGTTTATCCAATTCTCCCTGTTTTATAACTTGCTTTTCCCACCTGACCCTGCATCAGGGTCCTCTTCTAGGTCAACACACAAAACTTTTCCCCATCCTTTTCAGCGGCTGCCCACCCTGCATTGTACGAAAGTGCTGTGATTTGTTTACCATCTCTTGTCTGTGAGTATTTTGGGGGTTTTTTTGCTTTTTTTTTGGCCACACTGCACGGCATGTGGGATCTTAGTTCCCTGATCAGGGATCGAGAATCCATACCCCTGCAGTGGAAGCATGGAGTCTTAACCACTGAACCGCCAGGTAAGTCCTTGTCTGTGAGTATTTAAGTTGTTTCTGCTTTTCACAATTATAAACAGGGCTGCAGTAGCTGATCCTGGACACCTGTTCTTCAGTGGCTTTCGAGTTGGATTTTGGTGACCTCTCACAGAAGGTGCCCTGACCCACACAGGAAATGCTTTCTTTCATCCCCGGGGAAGTCTTTGATCACTTTCCTTTCTGCTCCTCCCTTCCCCCCATCGCCCCAGGCCTCAAGGGCAGGGGCCAGGGCTTGTTCAGTCCTGTGCTATGTCCTGGGGAAGCAGAACAGCGTCCGGCAGACTGGAAAAAAATGCCCCTTGATGAAACGCTAGTCCTGGTGCCCTACGAGCAGCCACATGCTGGCGGTATGGGGCAGAGGCAAAAGCACAGCCAAGGGAGACCCACCTTGGGGGGGAGTCCTACCTCAGCCACACTTGCTGTGTGGCCTTGGGCAGGTTGCTTTTATTTCTCTGAGCCTTACGTTCCCAACTATTAAATAAGGAGTAAAATCCCCACAAACAAAACGGAATGAAATGGAACAGGATAGACAAAGCCTGGGTGTGGTGCCTGGCACATACCCAGGGGTCCATAAATGGGTTTTCCCTCTGCTTCCCTGGCCCCTCCAAGGTCACTGCCACTGGTTCCAGCTGGTGAGCATCCTTTGGGCACCATCAGGACGTCACTGAAACATGGATGGATGATGTGGGCAGTCAGCCCTTCCAGTTCTGTGTGGCCCCATCCTTCTGAGCCCCCTGTCCACTCAGGCTGTGATCCGAGCCTCTGGCTGAGGTACAGCCGGGTGATCCTCCGCTGGCTCCCAACGCCCAGGTGTCTCCCGAGGCCTCTGGGGGCAGAAGTTGGGGCTGGGACCCTGCCCCACCCAGGACCCAGATCCCAGGAAGGGGCAAGAGTCGGCCTCAGCTGCAGGAGAAGAGGGTCAGGCCAGGAGCAAGAAGGGCTTCCTCTCCCAGTCTGCACAGGGAACTGGGCATTCCCACTGTCACCGGGGATCCGGAGAAGGGAACAGGGTGGTGAGGGGCCTGGGAGCCAGTCACGAGGGGCACGTTGGAGGAACGGTGGGAAGCAGGGGTGCTGAGGAAGGGCTTCTAGGAGCTGCCCCGGGTGGGCCCCTAGGACCTGCCGGGATGCAGGGAGGACTCGGAGTAGATCACTGCATCGAGATTCTCTGGAGCTTTGAAGTCATCTCCCTGTCCACGCTCTGCTCAGCAGGTCCACGGCCTCAGGTAGGGCAGGTCCTCTACTCCTGGAGAATGCTCAGAGGGTGCCTGAATCTCTCATCCCAAGAAGAAGAGGGATCCTGCAGTCTCCACAGAGCCTGCGTCTCCCTCTCTTTCTCTCCCCCTACCCCCGGCTCTCTCTCTCTCTGTCTACCCCCCAGTCTTGGCACCTCATCTCTGCCTCACCCTGGCCCACCACGTCCACCCCCTCCTTTCCTGCCCATATTTTTTTCCATGCCGGGTGTTTATTTTCAGAACGTCAGAATCCTTCCCAAGCCTCTGACATTTACTCTTTGGAATTAGAAAAGTTTCCATTTCTCTTTCCCAGAGTGAGGCTGGTGGATGAAATTTCCTCAGGATTCTCGCCTGCCCTTCTGGAGGCAGAGCTGGCTTATGTCAGCCCAGCATTGATTGTGTCAACCAGCAATTATTAGGCATCCACTGTGCACCAAGCCCTTCTCATGAACTATCACACGCAATCCATTTAAGAAGCCTGTGGGGTTGGCGTTACCAACTGCATGTGCAGAATGAATGAACCAAAGCTTAGAGCAGTTAAATAACAAGTCTAAGGTCACACGGCAAGTGAGAGAGCGGGTGGCAGTGAAACCACATCTATCTGGCCCCGGAGTCCATTTCCATCCTCTGTGCTCTGCCTCCAAGGCCCATGGGTGCTGATGAACTGAAGGATGTGCAGCATTTGGGTGAACCAAGAGTTTAGGGGACATGACATCTAGTCAGAGAGAGGCAATAGCAAAAACAAAACATCTGAGTGGTCAGTCAAGGGTGGGGCAGTCACAGGTGGGGGGAGAGCCTAAGCCCAGAAGGAAAATGTGTTGTTTAGACAAATTCCCCCTCCTCAAAACATTAACCTAAGCAATCACAAGAATGTGCATGTTACTGGAAACTTACCACATACCAGGCACTGTTCTCAGTATTTTACATGCACGAACTTATTCATCTCCAGGTGGACACTATTATAATCCTCATTTTATAGAAGAGGAAACTGAGGTTCAAAGAGGTTAAGTAACTAACCCAGTAGGTGGCAGAGCCAAGATTGGGATGGCCGCAGCCTGGCTGCTGAGTTCCTGCACCACCCCACCCTCCTGCACAACTTCCACAGGTGGATCATGGACAACATCACATGCTAAGCTACACGGCTTCCTTCAGTAGGAAATGAGGAGCTCTTGAATGTTGCTAAGCAGCGACATGCCATGGTCAGAGTGGTGCCTGAGAAAAGCAACATCTTAATAATAACAGGTCTTCCAACTCATGAACACAGTATATCTCTCCATCTACCTAGGTTGTATTAAATTTCTCTCAGAAATGTTTTATAAATTTCAGTGTACAGGTTTTGTACATTTTTGTCAGATTTATCCCTAATGATTTTATATTTTATGCTATTGTCAATGGTATTGATTTTTTATTTTAATTTACAATTTTTTATTGCCAATATATAGAAATGTAAGTTTTTGTATGTTAATTTTATATTCTGTAACCCTGCTAAATTCACTTTTCAGTTAGATTTTTTGTAGATTCCATAGAATGTTCTATGTAGATGATTGTGTCATCTGTGGATAATGACAGATTTACTTCTTTCTTTACAATGTGGATGCCTTTAATTTCTTTTTCTTGCTTAGTTGCATTGGCTAGAAACTCCACTACACTGTTGAATAGGAGTAGTGACAATGGGTCCTTACCTTGTTCCTGATCTCAAAGGGAAAAGCCTTTAGTCTTTCACCATTAAGTATGGTGCTAGTGGTAGATATTTTTAAATGCTCTTTATCAAAATAGAGTGTCCAGTTCTATTCCAGGTTTGCTGAGACATTTTATCAGAAATAACTCTTAGATTTTGTGAAATGTTTTACTGTATCTATTGCAATGATCATGTTGTTCTTCAATATCATGAATAACATTGATTGATTTTTGAATGTTAAACCACCCTTACATTCTTAAAAAAAAAAATCTACACTTGACCATATGGTATTTTTCATCTTCTATATATTTGGATTCTATTTGCTAAAATTTTGTTTAAAATCCTTACACCTATGTTCATGAGGAATATTGGTCTGTAGTTTTCTAATAATGTCTTTGCATAGTTTTGATACCAGAGTAATCCTAGGCTCATAGAATGAGTTAGGAAGTATAGTACCTTCTCTTCAGTGTATGGAAGACTTTGTGTAGAGCTGGTACTATTTCATCCTTAAATATTTGGTGAGATTCTATAGATAAGCCATCCAAATCTTGAATCTTCTTGATGGGAGGTTTATAACTCAAGTTCAATCGTTTAGTTTCTTTAATGGACATAAAAATATCTTAGCCATCAATTTCTTCTTGTGTGATCTTTGGTAGTTTGTTCCTTTAAATAAATTTGTCTCTTTAAGTTTTCAAGTTTACTTACATAAAGTTGTTCATACTACTCCCTTATATACTATTCTTTAATATCTATAAAATTGATAGTGATGCCCCCTCTCTCATTCCTGATGTTGGTGATTTATATCTTCCCCCTTTTTTCAGAATCACTCCAAGTATATACTTATTATCTTATTGATCTTCTCAAATTGTCAGATTTTATTTTCATTTCTCTATTGTATTTATGTTTTCTATTTCATTAATTTCTGATCTGATTTTTATCAGTTCCCTTCTTCAGTTTATTTTGGACTTAATTTAATCTTCCAGCTTCTAGAGGTGGAATATAAGGTTATTGATTCTGGGCATTTCTCATTTTATAATATAGGTGTTTAGTGCTATAAATTCCTCCCTAAGTACTGCTTTAGTGGCACATCATATATTTTGATGTAATTTTCATTTTCATTCAATTCAAAATATTTTCTATTTCCCTTTTGGTTCATTATTTAATGTGAGTTGTTTGGAGGTGTATTACTTAGTTTCCAAATATTTGGGAGATTTTCCAGGTATCTTTCTGCTGTTGAGTTCTAATTTTTTACTATGAACAGAAAATATACTTTGTATAATTAGAATCCTTTTAAATTTTGAGACTTTGTGTAATCTATCTTGGTAAATGTTCTATGTGTAGTTGAAAATAATATGTATCCTGTCATTGTTGAGTAGAGAGTTTTATAAAGGTCAATTAAATCAAATTGTTTGATGGTGTTGTAAAAATCTTTTATATTCTTATTTACTTTCTGTCTACTTATTCCTTCAATTATTGTGAGAGTGATATTGAAATCTTCCACTATAGTTATGGATTTATCTATCTCTCTTTGCAGTTCTATCTATTTTTGCTTCATTATTTTGAAACTCGGCTTTTAGTCACACGAATGTTTGGGACTCTTACTTTCTCTTGAAGAATTGACCTCTTTATCATTATGAAATGATTCTTTTTATTCCTGGTAGTATTTTTTGCTCTGACATTTACTCTGATATTAACGTAGCCACTCCAGGTTTTTACTGATTATTCTTAACATGACATCATTTTCCATTCTTTTACTTTTAACATATCTGTGTCTTAATATTTAAAGTGGATTTTTTTTCGAGCAGCATATAGTTCAGTCTTGCGTTTTTATCTAATGGGACAATCTCCAAATTTAATGTGGGTGTTTAGACCATTTACACTTAACATCGTTATTAATATGGTTAGTTGTATTACACATAACCTTGCTCTTTGTTTTCTACTTGTCATGTCTGCTCTTTGTTCACTTTTTTCTGCCTTCTTTTTGAATAACTGAGTATTTTTTTCGAATTCCATTTTATCATTTTTGTTGGCTTATTATCTATATCTTGTTTTGGTATTTTAGTGGTTGCTTTGGGATTTATACTATATATACTTAACTTATCACCATGTACCTTCAAGTGATAGTGTAACACTTCACATATAATATAAAACTCTTTACTAGTATACTTCCTTCTCTCCCCTGTGTGCCTTTATGCTATTGTGGTCATACATTTTACTTCTACATATGTTATAAACTCATCTCCATAATGTTGTTACTAACCTTCAGATGGTCAGTGGTTTTTTGAGAGATTTAAATAATAACAGAAATTATTTTATATTACCCTGCATAATTACTATTTCCAGCGTTCTTTATTCCTTTGTGAGATCCATATTTCCATCCAGTATTATTTCTCTTCTGACTTAAAGGTTTCATTTAACATTTCTTGTGGTATGAGTCCACTGGTGATTAATTTTTTCAGGACAGAAAATAATTATTTTTTTCAGGACAGAAAAAAAAGCAATGGCCAAAATTTCTCTAAATGTGATGAAAAGTATAAACCCACAAGTCTAAGAAGCTCTACAACTCCCAAGCACACATGCACATAAAAACATTTAAAAATACCTACACCAAGTCCCATCATAATCAAGTTCTCAAAGCTAGTGATAAAGAGAAAGCCTTAAAAGCAGCCAGAGGAAAAATAAAGACACTTTATGTACAGAGGAATAAAAATAAGGATGACAGCAGATTTCTCCTCAGAAACAATTCAAGTGAGAAAACAGTGGAGAAACATCTTAAGATGTTGAGAAAAAAAAAAAAAAAAACCTTCTTGGCCTAAAATTCTAAACCCTGAAGAATATCTTTCAAAAACAAAAAAGAAATAAAGACTTTTTCACGCTGAAATATTTATGGGACTTACGTTTTCATTTCCCATCTTTCAGGGATTATTGTGTCTTCTTTACTTGATGTCTAATATCTTAAAAATTATTATTTCATATATTTTATCCAGATGTTTAATTGTTTCAGGCAGAAGGATAAATCCAGGCCCTATTACTCCATCTTGGCCACAGGTAGAAATCATAGCTGCAATTTGATATATATTTGTGTGATTTTCTCTTGCTCTAATCTACATTCCAAGAGGGAAGGAATCACATCTGTTTTTACTCTCTGCTGTATCCCCAACACCTGGCATCATGTCTCGCACAGAGTGGGTTTCAATAACTTAATTCCCTACACTTTTATGTGGTCTCACTTAGTTTAGTGAATCACAGAGCTATTACATGACCTAGGAGATACTTTAGAAGATCCAAATTAGTATAAGAAAAGAAGCACGTAGCAGAGTCAAGGCTGAGAAAGGTCAGAAGAGGAAAAACACGATTCTAGGAAGGCAGGAAAGTTAGAAAAGGTAGAATGGACCCATCTCTTTCCCTTCCCTACTGCCATCCCCACCTCAGTTTCCAAAAACATTCCTCTTACACACATCTCTGACATGGCCAGCCAGCCTTCCCCACTCACTCCACCCCCTATATTCTCTACTCCTTCCTTTAGTTATAGAACCTCAAACTTCAGCTACATAAAATTTTAAAAAATACATTTCTCAGCTTCCCCTGCAGCAAGGTGCAGCCATGTGACTAATTTCTACCAATGGCATGTGAGTACTCACATGTGCAATTTCCAGGTTGCATCCTGTTTAAAAAATTTTTTTTTTGTTTAGAAAACTTACTTTATTCCCATTTACAGCATATGATTGAGAGTTTCCTCAGAATTTGCTTTTACTTTTCAGGAAAAAAATTAGATTATAACCTAAACTCAAGATTATTAACCTTACCCATATACACTGAGAGTTGGAAATGTATGTGCATGATGACCTTGTAGGACATTTATCCAGAAGTAAATATTCTCTCATGAATCACCACTCTCTTTTATATCAAAACTTATTACAGACAAAGAACTCAACACATTTGTTTCTTCCAAACATCTTTAAAGTGGAGCAGCTTTGTCCCAAATGTGGCATTTCTTTTCCTCCAGATTGCATCCTTAAAGGGAGAGGCCATACTACCCTGACTTCTTGTTCTCGTTCTCCCTTCCACATACTAGAGGGAATGTGGTCATGGAATTGTGCTATATTTCACAAAATTATTAGGGCCAACAAATTAAGAATGACAAGCAGAAGATGGAAGCAGTCTGGGTCCCCAAGACTGTGGAGCCACCTCAGGAGGCCTCAATAGCCAATGCTAGAACTGTTTTGTAAGGGAGTAGTATAATTCTGTCTTGCATAAGCCACTATTATGTTGGGTCTTACTATGTGATTCTCAATAGTACCCAGAATCAGGCACTTGTCTGTTTTTCAGGGAAGCTGAAGTGGCTCAGGGAAGCTTATGCCTGGAAGAAAAGCTATCTAATTGTTTTTAATATTTAATTTATTTATTTACTTAGTTAGTTAGTCAGTTAGTTAGTTGTGCTGGGTCTTAGTTGTGGCCGGCAGGCTCCTTAGTTGCAGCATGCGAACTCTTACTTGCGGCATGCATGTGGGATCTGGTTCCCTGACCAGGGATCGAACCCAGGCCCCTTGCATTGGGAGCTCAGAGCCTTAACCACTGCGCCACCAGGGAAGTCTCGAAAAGCCATCTAATTTTGATATGCAGCTCAGACACTAGAGTGTCAGGGAACCTGTGGACACTCTAGGATCTGTGGATCTGCTGATTGAAGTCGGTTCCTGTTGGGGCTCTGACTTCAATAGAACATGCAGTGAAGAGGAGGTTAAAATTGGATATAAGAAACCAGCCCCGCTGGCCAGCTGCCCCTTTCCTTCCCCATCCCCTGTCCAGGCAGGAAAATCCTTCCCAAAGTCCTCTGTCATTCTTAGCCTTATTCCCACTGCCTTGAGTTGGGCACATCCATCCACAGAGAAGGGGAAGGGGAAGGAAGGGAAACTTATCGTGCCACCAATGGAGATGGTGGTGGAAGAGCTGGCTGCCTGCCACCCATGCAGCACACTCACAAGGGAATCCTCTGGGCAGGCAGGCTCAGGGACTGAGTCCTTCCTACTGCAGGGCACTCTCTGGCCCTCACCAAATAAATCTAATATTCAGATAAGGAAGTGGAGGGAGGATTTAGCAGACACTTTCCTGAAATTCAGCAGTAATAAATGAGAAAAGCAGACCAGCTCACTTCAGATAACCACCGCCAGAGAAGTAATTACAGCACTCCTGTCCTGAGCCAGGATGCCAGTGGCAGAGGCACCGGCCCAGGCAATTCATCAGCCTCAGATTTATGGCCTCCTCAGGAGCCACCTGCACACCCCCTCCCCTCCGGTTTGCTTGTGACACTTTTATTTAGATTTTGTCGAGATTATTGATCTTCTCTTCCACTTCTTGAGAGCGGAAGGTGAGCACCTCACTGAGTGGCACAATCGAATATTGACTTTTTGGAAATGATCGAGAAAACAAATTGACCCATTCAAGTGAGCCAACTATTTCCAACTGCCCAACACCATAGAATCCTTGTTTCCCAGGCAAATCCTTGAGCTCTTGATATCACAGTCAAGGCAAACAGAGAGCCCACTGCCTGCACAGAGAGGGATTAAAGCTGCAAATTTAACAAGGGTTGCAATCCTCAGTCTCCTCATCAGTAGAATGGGAATGAGGAGAAGGCTGCATAAGTGTCTCCCGAATGCATGAACGAATGAAGGTACTGAATCATGGAAAAAGGGGTGGGGCCCTCCAAATCATCTTCCTACCCTCCTGTATCATTAACATCAAAGTTTGCCAGCCCAGCAGAGCTGCAACAACAGAGATTACAGAAAGTGGAAATGGCGTTAACAGGTCCTCCTGCTTTCAGGCTGGGAAAAGATTGTTCTGATTTTACAGATGATTCAGCCAAGGTATGGAGGTCATACAACAAAAATCTTACCAAGATCCTTAATGTCCAACAGTAACAGCCACAACCACACAGCCTCAAAAGCAATCAGGCCACAGCAGCTCCACTGCCTGACTATTGTCATGTGCCAGCACTGTGCCAAGGGCATGGTATTGTCTCATTTAATCCTCACAACAACCCAAAGAGGTGGGTGCTGTTACCTTCATTTTTCTTATGTGTTTGTCATGCCTTGGTTTCTGATTTCAAAAGAAATACATCCTTCACTTAAAAGGTTTTATCAACAGAGAGCCTCATTTCAGCTAGGAACAATAAAATAAAAATTCAATATAACTGCAATCCTGCCCAAGGGTTTTAGATTGCCTTTTGCTCAACATCAGGGGCACAGGTAGGTTATACATCATGGGTCTGTGAAGGGAACCTGCAAGTGAGGTCAACTACAGGGCTGGCTGGGGGTTGGAGAACTCAAAAATGCACAGTTGCCCGTTCCCTGCCTACTCTAGGTCTAACTAGGATGTGTTTTCACAAGCCGCCTCTAACTTCTTTTTATTATACTTTCAAAAACCATCACCTATCATATTGCAGGGCTCCTTTTGTGGGTTCTGCACAGTCATGGTGGTAATGGGGAAGCAGAGTGGCTGCTCCCCCTTCATCATAACTCCCGCCCCCTCTGACTACAGTAGAGTCTTCTGGCTGCCCCATCACCCTGGGAGACCAGAGACACCTGTTCATGTCTGAGCTCCTTGCTGGATTCATGGACAATGCAGAGGGTCTTGCTAAATCACCCCTACCGATAGCTTCTGAGAAGTTCTTTCAAAGCCTCCTCTGTGAGAGTTGATAGTGTCAGTTTCCCTTTGAACAAAGATCTTCTTCATCTTTCTTCCCCCACTGTGCCAAGCATAGTGCCCAGAACATAGCTGCAAATTGGAGAATAGCTGGTTAAATTGGAGAAAACTTGAAACAGAAATTGGACATGTATTTAAGGGTTGCATCAAAGCAGGAAAGGAAAGTGTTTATGAATCAAAATCCTTTTCTGTAGGTCCCTGGAGAGCAGAGCACGTCAAAGATGCCTTCAGCAAATCCTTTTGTAAGCCACAGAGTCCCTTTCTCTTGTAAATAGCCCTCACTCCTGAAGCTGGGACAAACACACACTCACACATTAATACATATACACATATATAAATAACACACACACGTTATGAAGGTAATATATCCTTGCAGGAAAAAACAACTCAAACAGCACAGAGGAGAAAATGTAAAAGGTTAAGCCTTTCTTGATCATCTCTCCACTTCCTTTCGTCTAAGACACTCACTAAAATGTGGAAGTATCTTAGGAACTGCTTAGAGGAGGATGCCTCCCTGCTCAGCCTCAAGTTATGACTTTGATCAGTTTTTTTAATTACAATGAGTGGGAAATTCAGGACACACAGAAACAGAGTCTGCCCGAAGGGTTTCTCTGTCTCCCTGCTCTGTGGGAAATGCAATGCCCCACTGCTGCTGTCTTAATCCAGAAAGGCGGGTGCTGTCAATGTCTGACTGGTTTGGGACCCCACATTGACTTAAGGCAGTCAGGTATCTTGTGGTTACCTGTGGGGAGAATGAGCTCCCCTTCAGTGGAGGCTCTGTCTGCAAGATGAAGACCCTTCTGAGGGCGCTGGGTTCTAATCCTTCTCCTGACATCTTCAGGGCAGAACTTGTGGCCATTGGTGATATAGTCACAGCTCTCTCACTTCATTCAAGACACCATTACAAACTTTTCATTTTTTTAATAAAAACATTAAAAGTGGGAAAACTTTATTTCTAGAAAGTGTAAAGTCTGGAAAGGACCTGGCCTCCATCCATCCTCTCTTTGCCCTAGGAAGGTAGGTAGACTTTCCTCTGCAGAGGGTCTCAGGAGCTGCAGAACTTTGTACAAGAACCATGCGTGTTGTCCATGGCTTGGTCACCACAGACAGAGGAGTGAGCCCTGAGCTTGTTGGAAGGAGGACCCCAGGCAGAAGAGCAGCAAATACAAGGACGCTTGAACATGAACAGACTTGGCACGTTCAAGGAAAAGCAAGGCCAATGTGGCTGGAGTGGAGGGGGCAAAGGGAGAGTAGTGGGAGTGAGGTCAGCGAGGTAGCTGTGGTGGAGGGCTCAGTAAATGTAGGGCTGCGTGGCTCACTGTAAAGGCTCTGGGTTTTTCTCTGACCAATGAGAGCACTGAACGTTTCGGAACAGAGGAGAAACATGATCTGATCAATCAAATAGGATCAAATAAGATCACTCTGCTGTTCTCTATGGAACACACTCTTAGAGGAAAAGGGAGGAAGCAGGGAGAGCGGTTAGGAGGCTGCTGCAAAAATCCAGGAGAACGTGGACAGTGACTGGGATGGGGAAACAAGGAGGGAGCTGTGGAGGCGATGAGACGTGGTCAAGGGCCGGAAATGCTTCGAAGGGGAGACAGCAGGGCTGCTGATAGATGTGACTTGGGGCGTGAGAGGGTGAGAGGGGTCCCAGTGTCTCTGGCCTGAAAACTGTGAGGATGGAGCTGCCTTAACTGAAATGAGGGAGACTCTAAGAACAGCAGGTTAGAAAGTGAGAGCAAACTGAAGAATGGGATTTTGGTTTAGGACATGTGAGTTTTGAGATGCCTGTTTGTCACCCGGGTGGAGATGCTAAATAGTGGTGGATGTTCGGGGAGAAATTAGGCTGAGAGTAAATTTATGAGGCATCAGCCTCTGAGCTGCATGTAAAGGTGAGGTGAGTCTGAGAAGGTTCCCAAGGAAATGAATGAGGATGAAGCAAAGAGAATGAAGAACAGAGCCCAGGGGCGGTGCAAGGTTTACGGGTGGCGGAGCAAAGGAGACTGAGGAGGAGCAGACAGGGCGGTAGGTGGGAACCAGGAGAGTGTTCAGAGAGGAGTCAGTAACTCTGCTAAATGCCCCTAGATCACGTGCCATTGGAATCTGACCATTAACCCAGTACTGAGGTCGTTGGTGACCTTGACAAGAGCAGTTGTGGTGGAGGGTGAGGGATTGAGACCTGGGTTGAGTAGAAAGAAAAGAAGAAAAGAGGAGAGAAATTGATGATAGCATGTATGGTGACTCTTGAGGTGTTTCACTATAAAGGGAAGCAAAGGTAGCAGAAGAGGGTTAGTTTTGCTTTTCATGTTGTTTTGAGATTGGAGAAATCACTCAGTGTTGGACATTAATGGGAATGATCCTGGGGAGAAGGAAAATTCATGACGCAGGGGAGAGAGGAGAGGGATGCTGAATGATGTCCTTGAACAGGCGAGAGAGAAAGTAATCTTGTGCCCAATGGCCTTAGATAGCTCATGTCATCAGACCCATAAAGGATTTCCACATGTCTCCTAGTATAAATATTCATCCTTCAAGATATTTACTTGTGCACATGAAATTTTTATGCAAAGTGGCAACATGCTGCTCATATTTTTCATCAAAGTGTTTTTAATTCAAAAATATATGATGGATAGCCTCATGAGCCAGTGCATAGGGACCACACTCATTTTTTAATGGCTGCTTAATATTCAATAGTGGAAATATGCCATCATTTACGTAACCAATCCATTAATGAATATTCGATTATCTCAAATTTTTGCTATTATGTTTTTACAAATGACGTGGACATCCTTGCATACATAAATACGCAGTCTTGACTATTTCAGAATGATTGACTTCTAGAAGTTAAAGTGCTAAGACAAAGGGTATGCACATTTTGAATTTTGATAGACGTTGCTCACATGTACTCAGGTAAGGTCACCCCAATGAACTTACCACCAGCAGGATGTGAGAGAGGGAGTGTAACACCAGGGGGTTTGGTTTGAGTTTGAACTTTCCATAACAGACTTGCTTAAAGTAATTCAGCCTGAAAATATTACGTGCATGTCAGAACCATAAGTGATAAACCACTGCCCTCTCCTCTCCACACTGCAGGAAATGTGCTGACCCCAGCTGTTCTGGGGAGCTGGAGAGGAAGAGAATTGGAACAGCAAGAGAGAAAGCAGGCAGAGTGGGGCAGGAGTGCAGATCTGGGGAGCTGTTAGGTGTCCAGGACAGGGAGCCGGGCTCTAGTCGGGGTCGGCAAACCTCTCCGACGCCGGGAGTGGGGTCCCGGGGAAGTGGCTCAGCCTCTCTTACAACAAACGTGCGTATGCGGATCCAAACAGGTAACAAGTATGAAAATGAGATTGTAAACACTGGGGCAGAGACTGAAGGCTGCCCACTGATAGTCACCTTTGTCTTCTTTCTTACTAACACAACCCCTGTTCAGTCGGGGACGATAAATTCCCCTACTTCAAAGCCGTATATTTTCAGCCCTTGTGCAGGTTGTCATGTGACACACTTCCCACCAATGAGATGGGAAAACATCCAGTCCCTGCCCCCTGCAGGCAGTCACGTGACACAGTTCCCACCAGACAGGAACACAGATTGCCTGGGGCGCTCTTCGAAATCCGGGAAGGGTAGGAGCTCCCACTCCCTCCCACTGAGGCCTGGGCGGAGCAGCCGGCGCTTGTTGTGACTTCAGGGCAGATGGCATGGGCCAAGGACTCCGAGGGGAGATAGAGGAGGAGGCTGGGCTGATGGCATCTTGGAGCTAATGGGCCTTCACCTCACTATCCCCCCAGATGACTTGTTGGGTGAGAAAAATAACCCCATTGGCCAGGTTCCCGTTACTCTCAGGAAGTCCATTCCCAACTGTAGGAGTGGCAGCGTGTGGGGTGACAGGGTACCAGACTGGACTCCATGTGACCTGGCCCACCCCCTCTTAACTACTGACCAGCAGGGTGAGGGAGCCCAGAGGGCTGGACCTCTCTGAACCTCGTTCCCTCATCTATAACGAGGGCAAGAGTCCTGGGGACGCCAGCCTTCCAGGGATCAAAGGAGGGTAACATGACTGGAACTCTTTGAAGGCTTCTGTCCTGAGACACAGGGAGCCTAGGAGCTGGCCCTGATCTCTGACTGGTGATCAACTAACCTTGGACAATTCCCAACTACCCTCTGGCCCTCAGTTCCATGTTTAAATAAGAGTGGTTACAGATTGCAAAGATGACACTGTTCAAGAGGGAGAGGTTGTCAGTGTGTAAGTATTGAATTCAGGGCAGTTGATTGTCCCAGCCAGGGGCCATGAGGATGGCAGTTCAGGGCTCATGCAACCAGCAAGGCCAGTGGGGTGGTGTGAAAGCATCAGACTGGGAGCCAGGAGCCCTTCTACCTGGATCCCTCTGCCTGCCTTGGAATGCCCCTCCTCTCCTAGGCCTCAGTTTGCCCTCTATAAAATGCAGGGTTTTGGCTAGATGACCACAAAGGGCCTCATTTTCTCTCATACTCTTGGCGTTAATTTTATGCTTTTACAGACAAACAGGCAGGCGGGGTTGGGTGGCAGAGATTGCGGTCAGCTCTGCAATCAGGAATGTGAAGTGTAAAGAGCCATGGGATCCCAGAGAGAAGTCTCCAGCCAAGCTTAGTTGGATACATTTACTGAAAGAGCATCTGCCCACTCAGGGGAAAATATGGAAGGGGACAGGGAGGTGATAAGGGACCCCCTTTTCAACTTGCTCAGGGAAGGATTGGCCCAGGTCCTGGAGCACACAGGTTGCTCTGCCTGGTTTGAGAGAGAGTGAGTTTCAACTTGCAGAGGGTTCACTGTAATTCAGAAGCAGCTCTGAGCAAACGGATGCCTGCTGGGACAAATTCTCTCTAGGAAGACCTGGGTCTTCCACTAATGTGACCTGTAACTTTGATTTAAAGTCTATTTTGACTTAAAGTCTGATATTAGTATTGCCACTCTGCTGTCTTTTGGTTTACTAGTTGCATGGAATACATTGGGCTGGCCAAAAAGTTCATTCGGGCTTTTCCATAAGATGTTACAAAAGACCTCAAAAGAACTTTCTGGCCAACCCAATCTTTTTCCATCTTTCCACTTTCAGCCTATTTGTGTCTTTGAATCTGAGGTGAGTCTCTTGTAGACAACATATATAGGCTCATGTGGTTTTTTTTGGTTTTTTTTAACATCTTTATTGCATGATAATTACTTTACAATGGTGTGTTGGTTTCTGCTGTATAACAAAGTGAATCAGCTATACATATACATACATCCCCATATCTCCTCCCTCTTGTGTCTCCCTCCCACCCTCCCTATCCCATCCTTCTAGGTGGACACAAAGCACCGAGCTGATCTCCCTGTGCCATGTGGCTGCTTCCCACTAGCTATCTATTTTACACTTGGTAGTGTATATATGTCCATGCCACTCTCTCACTTCATCCCAGCTTACCCTTCCCCCTCCCCCTGTCCTCAAGTCTATTCTCTATGTCTGCGTCTTTATTCCTGTCCTGGCCCTAGGTTCTACAGAACCTTTTTTTTTTTTTTTTAGATTCCATATATATATGTGTTAGCATACGGTATTTTCTTTTCTCTTTCTGACTTACTTCACTCTGTATGACAGTCTCTAGGTCTATCCACCTAGCTACAAATAACTCAATTTCATTTCCTTTTATGGCTGAGTAATATTCAATTGTATATATGTGCCACATCTTCTTTATCCAA
>NC_041216.1:11817979-11840579 GCF_002837175.3 Physeter macrocephalus | reverse complement strand
GTTTTGATTTGCATTTCTCTAATGATTAGTGGTGCTGAGCATCCTTTCATGTGTTTGTTGACAGTCTGTCTACTTTGGAGAAACGTCTATTTAGGTCTTCTGCCCATTTTTGGATTGGGCTGTTTGGTTTTTTTTATATTGAGTTGCATGAGCTGCTTGTATATTTTGGAGATTAATCCTTTGTCGGTTGCTTTATTATTTTCTCCCATTCTAAGGGTTGTCTTTTCGTCTTCTTTATGGTTTCCTTTGCTGTGCAAAAGCTTTTAAATTTCATTAGGTCCCATTTGTTTATTTTTGTTCTTATTTCCCTTTCTCTAGGAGGTGGGTCAAAAAGGATCTTGCTGTGATTTATATCATGGATTGTTCTCCCTATGTTTTCCTCTAAGAGTTCTATAGTGTCTGGCCTTAAATTTAGGCCTTTAATCCATTTTGAGTTTATTTTTGTGTATGGTGTTAGGGAGTGTTCTAATTTCATTCTCTTACATGTAGCTGTCCAGTTCTCCCAGCACCACTTATTGAAGAGACGGTCTTTTCTCCATTGTATATCCTTGCCTCCTTTGTCAGAGATTAGTTGTCTTTTCTCCACTGTATATTCTTGCCTCCTTTATCAAAGATAAGGTGAGCATTTATGAGTGGGTTTATCTCTGGGCTTTCTATCCTGTTCCATTGATCTATATTTCTGTTTTTGTGCCAGTACCATACTGTCTTGATTACTGTAGCTTTGAAGTATCGTCTGAAGTCAGGGAGCCTGATTCTCCAGCTGTTTTTCCTTCTCAAGATTGTTTTGGCTGTTCAGACTCTTTTGTGTTTTCATACACATTGTGAAATTTTTTGTTCTAGTTCTGTGAAAAATGCCATTGGTAGTTTGATAAAGATTGCATTGAATCTGTAGATTGCTTTGGGTAGTATAGTCATTGTCACAATGTTGATTCTTCCAATCCAAGAACATGGTATATCTCTCCATCTGTTTGTATCATCTTTCATTTCTTTCATCAGTGCCTTACAGTTTTCTGCATACAGGTCTTTTGTCTCCTTAAGTAGGTTTACTCCTAGGTATTTTATTCTTTTTGTTGCAGTGGTACAGGGGAGTGTTTCCTTAATTTCTCTTTCTGGTTTTTCATCATTGGTGTATAGGAAAGCAAGAGATTTCTGTGCATTAATTTTGTATCCTGCTACTTTACCAAATTCATTGGTTAGCTCTAGCAGTTTTCTGGTAGCATTTTTAGGATTCTCTGTATATAGTATCATATCATCTGCAAACAGTGACCGTTTTACTACTTCTTTTCCAATTTGGATTCCTTTTATTTCTTTTTCTTCTCTGATTGCTGTGACTAAAACTTCCAAAACTATGTTGAATAATAATTTTGAGAGTGGGTAACCTTGTCCAGTTGATCATGGTGTATGATCCTTTTAATGTGCTGTTGGATTCTGTTTGCTGGTATTTTGTTGAGGATTTTTGCATCTATGTTCATCAGTGATATTGGCCTGTAGTTTTCTTTCTTTGTGACATCTTTGTCTGGTTTTGGTATCAGGGTGATGGTGGCCTCATAGAATGAGTTTGGGAGTGTTCCTCCCTCTGCTATATTTTGGAATAGTTTGAGAAGGATAGGTGTTAGCTCTTCTCTAAATGTTTGATAGAATTCACCTGTGAAGCCATCTGGTCCTGGGCTTTTGTTTGTTGGAAAAATTTTAATCACAGTATCAATTTCAGTGCATGTGATTGGTCTGCTTATATTTTCTCTTTCTTCCTGGTTTAGTCACAGAAGGTTGTGCTTTTCTAAGAATTTGTCCATTTCTTCCAGGTTGTCCATTTTATTGGCATATAGTTGCTTGTAGTAATCTCTCATGATACTTTGTATGTCTGCAGTGTCAGTTGGTACTTCTCCTTTTTTATTTCTAATTCTATTAATTAAAGTGTAATCTGTTGTTTTTGGATAGAATGTCCTATAAATATCAATTAAGTTTATCTTGTTTAAAGTATCATTTAAAGCTGGTGTTTGTTCTTCTTTGTCTCTTGTAATAGTCTTTACCTTAAAGTCTATTTTGTCTGATATGAGAATGCTACTCCAGCTATCTCTTGATTTCCATATGCATAGAATATCTTTTTCCAACCCCTCACTTTCAGTCTGTATGTGTCTCTAGGTCTGAAGTGGGTCTCTTGTAGGCAACATATATATGGGTCTTGTTTTTGTATCCATTCAGCCAGTCTATGTCTTTTGGTGGGAGCATTTAATCCATTTATATTTAAGGTAGTTATCAATATGTATGTTCCTATTACCATTTTCTTAATTGTTTTGGGTTTGTTATTGTAAGTCTTTTCCTTCTCTTGTGTTTCCTGCCTAGAGAAGTTCCTTTAGCATTTGTTGTAGAGCTGGTTTGGTGGTGCTGAATTCTCTTAGATTTTGCTATTCTGTAAAGGTTTTAATTTCTCCATTAAATCTGAATGAGATCCTTGCTGGGTAGAGTAATCTTTGTTGTAGGTTTTTCCCTTTCATCACTGTAAATATGTCCTGCCAGTTCCTTCTGGCTTGCAGAGTTTCTGCTGTAAGATCAGCTGTTAACCTTATGGGGATTCCCTTGTATTTTATTTGTTGCTTTTCCCTTGCTGCTTTTAATATTTTTTCTTTGTATTTAATTTTTGATAGTTTGATTAATATGTGTCTTGGTGTGTTTCTCCTTGGATTTATCCTGTATGGAACTCTCTGCGCTTCCTGGACTTGATTGACTCTTTCCTTACCCATATTAAGGAAGTTTTCAACTATAATCTCTTCAAATCTTTTCTTGTTCCCTTTCTTTTTCTCTTCTTCTTCTGGAACCCCTATAATTTGAATGTTGGTGTGTTTAATGTTGTCCTATTGATTCCTTTTAGAGAATTTTTAATTTCATTTATTGTGTTGTTCATCATTGTTTGTTTGCTCTTTAGTTTTTCTAGGTCCTTGTTAAATGTTTCTTGTATTCTCTCCATTCTATTTCCAAGAGTTTGGATCATCTTTACTATCATTACTCTTAATTATTTTTCAGGTAGACTGCCTATTTCCTCTTCATTTGTTTGGTCTGTTGGGGTTTTTACCTTGCTCCTTCATCTGCTGTGTATTTCTCTGTCTTCTCATTTTGCTTAACTTACTGTGTTTGGGGTCTCTGTTTCACAGGCTGCGTTTGTAGTTCCCATTCTTTTTGGTGTCTGCTCCCATTGGGTAAGGTTTGTTCAGTGGGTTGTGTAGGCTTCCTGGTGGGGGGGACTGGTGCATTTTCTCTAGTGGATGAGGCTGGATCTTGTCTTTCTGGTGCACAAGACCATGTCTGGTGGTGTGTTTTTGGGTGTCTGTGAACTTATTATGATGTTAGGCAGCCTCTCTGCTAATGGTTGGATTTGTGTTCCTGTCTTGCTAGTTGTTTGGCATAGGGGGTCCAGCACTGTAGCTTGCTGGTCATTGAGCGGAGCTGGGTCTTAGCATTGAGATGGAGATCTCTGGGAGAGCTTCCACCATTTGATATTATGTGGAGCCGGGAGGTCTCTGGTGGACCAATGTCCTGAACTTGGCTCTCCCACTTCAGAGGCTCAGGCCTGACACCTGGCCAGAGCACCAAGACCCTGTCAGCCACATGGCTCAGAAGAAAAGGAGAAAAAAAGAAAAGAAAGAAAAATAAATAAATAAATACATAAAATAAAATAAAGTTATTAAAATATTAAAAAATTATTAAAAATAAAATTTTTTTAAAAGAAAGAGAGAAAGAAAGAAGAGGGCAAACAAACCAAAAAAAAAAAAAAAATCCACCAATCCACAAGCACTATAATCTATCCAAAAAAAAAAGACAGTCAGAACACTAAGACAAATGGGAAAAGCAAACTTATATAGACAAAATCACACAAAAAAGCATACACATACATACTCACAAAAAGAGGAAAAGGAAAAAAGGTATATATATATTTTTAAAAAATTAAAAAGGAAGAGAGCAACCAAATCAATAAACAAATCTACCAATGATAATAAGCTCTAAATACTAAACTAAGATAAACATAAAACCAGAAACAAATTACATGCAGAAAGCAAATTACATGCAGAAAGCAAACCCCAAGTCTACAGTTGCTGCCAAAGTCCACCACCTCAATTTTGGGATGATTTGTTGTCTATTCAGGTATTCCACAGATGCAGCATACATCAACTTGATTGTGGAGATTTAAGCCACTGCTCCTGAGGCTGCTGGGAGAAATTTCCCTTTGTCTTTGTTCACACAGCTCCTGGGGTTCACCTTTGGATTTGGCCCCACCTCTACATGTAGGCTGCCTGAGGGAGTCTGTTCCCTACCCAGACAGGACAGGGTTAAAGGAGCGGTGATTAGGTGACTCTGGCTCACTCAGGCGGGGGAGGGAGGGGTACAGAATGTGGGATGAGCCTGCGGCAGCAGAGACCACTGTGACATTGCACCAGCCTGAGGCACACTGTGTGTTCTCCCGGGGAAGTTGTCCCTGGATCACGGGACCATGGCAGTGGCAGGCTGCACAGGCTCCCTGGAGTGGTGGTGTGGATAGTGACCTGTGCTTGCACACTGGCTTCTTGGTGTCTGTAGCAGCAGCCTTAGCATTTCATATCCGTCTCTGGTGTCTGCGCTGATAGCCACAGCTCACACAGGTCTCTGGAGCTTGTTTAGGCGGTGCTCTGAATCCCCTTTCCTTGCACACCCTGAAACAATGGTCTCTTGCCTCTTAGGCAGTTCCAGACTTTTTCCTGGATTCCCTCCCAGATAGCTGTGGTGCACTAGCCCCCTTCAGGCTGTGTTCACGCAGCCAACCCCAGTCCTCTCCCTGGGATCTGAACTCTGAAGCCTGAGCCTCAGCTCCCAGCCCCCACCTGCCCTGGCAGACAAGCCTCTCAGGCTGGTGAGTGCTGGTCAGCACTGATCCTCTGTGTGGTAATCTCTCCGCTTTGCTCTCTGCACCACTGTTGCTGCGCTCTCCTCTGTGGCTCCGAAGCTTCCCCCCCGTCCATCCCCTGTCTCCACCAGTGAAAGGGCTTCCTCGTGTGTGGAAACTTTTCCTCCTTCACAGCTCCATCCCAGAGGTGCAGGTACCATCCCTATTCTTTTGTCTCTGTTTTTCCTTTTTTCTTTTTCCCTACCCAGGTACGTGGGGAGTTTCTTGCTCTGGGGGAAGTCTGAGGTCTTCTGCCACAATTCAGTAGGTGTCCTGTAGGAGTTGTTCCACATGTAGATGTAGTTTTGATGTATTTGTGGGGAGGAAGGTGATCTCCACGTCTTACTCCTCTGCCATCTTGAAGGCGCCCCCTGGCTCATGTGTTTTTATCCATTCTGCCAGCCTCTGTCTTTTGAGTGGGATGTTTAATCCATTTACATTTAAAGTATAACTGATAAGAAGGGACTTAATTCTATCACTTGCTGTTTATATTCTGTATGCCATACCCTTATTGTCTCTCATTTCCTGCATTGATATATTCTTTTATGTAGAGTTGATTTTTTTTTTGTGTAGCAAAACATTTTAATTCTTCTCATTTCCTTTTGTGTATATTCTATAACTATTTTTTTGTGGTTACCATGGGGACTACAGTTAACATCCTAAGGTTATAATACTCTAATTCGAATGTATACCAGCTTAACTTCAATAACATACAAAACCCTGCTCCTTACAGCACTATACCTACCACCTTTCAGTTACTGATGTCACAAAATTATATCTTTATATATTGTGTCCAAAAACATAAGCTAATAATTTTTAATACATTAGTGTCTTAAATTGTGCAAAAAAGCAAAAAGCAGAGTTACAAACCAAAGTTACAATCATACTCCCATAGTGTGTGTGTTGGTTCGCTTGATGGTGTCTCATGGATCCCTTAGGCTCTGTTCACTTTTTAAAAAATCTTTTCTCCTTCTGTTTCTTAGACTCCATAATTCCCATTGTGCTATTTTCAGATTCACTGATTCTTTCTTATACCTGCTCAAATTTGCTTTCAAATCCCTCCAGTGAATTTTTCATTTCAGTTATATTTTTCAGCTCCAGAGTTTCTTTTTATGTTTCCTACTTCTTTATTGATATTTCCATTTTTCATACATTGTTTTCTTGACATTCTCCACAGCTGCCTTTAGTTCTTTGACCATCTTTAAGACAGTTGTTTAAAGGTCTTTGTCTAGTAAATCTGCCATCTGGTCTTTCTCAAGAATAGTTTCTATTTATTTTTTTCCTTTGAATGAGCCATATTTTTCTGTTTTTTAGAATGCTTTGTGATTTTTGTTGTTGTTGAAAACCAGACATTTGGATCTTATAGTATGGTAACTCTAAAAATCAGATTCTGCCCCTCCTCCTTTTCCATCATTTGCTGATGTGTTTGTTTGGTTGGTTGATTTTTGTAGGCTGTCTCTGTGCCAGGGGTCAGCCTGAGGTGTAAACTGAAGGTCTTCTCAGGCTTTGTCTGAGCCTTCCCTTGCATATGTGCAGTGGCTTTCTAAATTCCTCTGTTTATGCATTGATTTTGAGTGTCCTCATCCTTAAATGTCTAGCTCTTTAAAGGGGAATAGAGAAAAATTAAGGAGGAAAATGCACCAGCCCTTTAAGTCCCCTCGAAGTCACTATAGCTGAAGAGGAAGGGCTTGCAACAATGGCTGCTCACCTCCATGTCTGCACAACCACAGTCAGAAGAAGCAATTAGTGCTCAGGGCACAGATCCCGATATTTGGAGGACAGGGTCCTGTTGCCCATACTGGCTCCCTAAAGCTGTGTCCAAACTACTTCAAGAACACTTGCACTGCTGCCTGATGTTGAGCCAGGGAGTGGGGGAAGGGTAGATGCTACCAAGCTAAGAGCTAAAATCAACCATAATTAACAACAACCTACCTGCCAAGACTTCTCCTGGGAGAATTTGCAAGCCTTCTAAAAGTCTCCAGACTTCCAAAATAGTTAGATTAGGCAGATTCTTCCAGTACAATTTTTGTCCAGGTGGGGAGATGGGTGCCTACTTCTCCCTACTCTGACATCTTCCCCTGAGTTGTGTGACCTTGAGACAGTCACTTAAGCCCTCTGGATCTCTGTTGCGTTGCCTGTGAAAGTAAGGGGGTTGGACCAAGGATTTCAAAGATTCTTCCGACTCTAATAGCCTAGGAATCTATACCTTGGATGATAGTAGCTCCAGTATCATTGGGCCACTGGGAAAATGAGATAAGATCAGCCATAATGCATAACTATTTATTTTAGCCCCTTTTTATTTTGTTTCTGTTAATGTTTTCTTTTATTTCCCTCCACCCCAAACTCATTAGAGGAAATCTGTGGGGTTTTATGACCTAGTTCTTTTAATGACAAAGCTGTATCCCTCCTCACTTTCAGCCCCTGTGGCTTGGGTTGGGTTAAGCTCACTCATGGGATGGACAACGCTGATTGGCCTAAGCCAGTCAGCACATTCTAACCTTCTGTGCTTTCTGATGGTACAGAGGTTGAGCCGTGTCTCTTAGAGCCAATGATCCAAGACTTTTGATCAGCTGTGAGGAAGACAATTTCTCTCTACTGAACTTCAGTCAGGATGGAAAACATCCTGCTACCATGAAGAGGAGCCTGACAATTGTCTTGCATGGGAGAGAGACTCTAAACAATGAAGAAAGAAGAAACAGGTCCTGGTGGCATCATTTGAACCCCTGAGTCAAGGGGCTCCTGAAGGTTACTCTGTCTTTGAGCTTCTGTGTTTGTATAACCTGATAAAACCCTGCTGAGCTCAAGCCAGGTTTAAGCACTGAGGTTCCCGTCACAGGAGATGAAAGAGCCTAATGGCTGCCTCCCCTCCAGCATCTAAGTCTCCAAGCTGAGGCCAGCACAAAACTTTGCCGTGTCAGCCTCTCCCCGAGGGGTGTGAGTCAGGTTCATCTCCCGCTGTGCCTTCTCCCCGTCCTCTTCTCTCCCAAGGAGGAAGCTGCAGAAACCACCCCGTAATGGCATCTCCAAGGGCGAGGGCACATTATCCCCAGACTCTAATGAACCGAGCAGCCCCGTCACTGCCAGACCCACTTCACGCAGTGGTTGTGAGGGCTGCTGACTCAGTGTAATTCAGTTAAGGTTCTTTGATGGTGCTGACTTGCCTTCCTCTGGCAGAAGGCAGAATTGATCTGGGGAGCCACTGGTCAGACTTGAGGCAGAGGATTGGGATGTGAGGGTAGGATGAGGGTATCATACAGAATGAAACATAGTCAAAGTTTGACCCTCTGAGCTGAGAGAAGTCTTAGAAATCCCCCAGCTAATGCCTCTCATTCTACGAATTTGCATACACAAGCCCAGAGAAGGCAAGTGACTTGTCCTGGCTCACACAGTGATTCAGAGCAGAGTCAGGCCCAGAATCCAATATCCTGACTTCACCTCTACCATGATGCTCCCCACAGGTTAGCTCTGTCCTGCCCAGACCCCACCATCCCTGTCTCTTTCTCTCCCCTGTGATTCCCTGTAGAGTCAGTCCTAGACAGCACCCTCACAGCACCTCTTGAACTGTCTCTGAGATGTGACCTCACTGAGCAGTTCCAGTTACTCCCGAGCCCTCTCCACTCTTTCTTCACAGCGGCTCCTGCAACAGTGAATGCTCCGGGGGTCTTACAGGGCACTGAGAACAGCCTAGGGTCTGGGGTCTCTTCTGAGCTGAGCTCTGAGCTCAGGCATTGCCCCTTTTCTCAGATCTTATAGATGCCCTCTTCACCCTGAGTCAGGATCTCCCCTCACCACCAGGTCCCGGCCCCCATGGTGGGTGGAGATCTGTATGTCTGTTTTATTGCTGAAATGCCTGGACTGACCTTTCTGGCCATCTCTCACCTGCCCCTAGTCTCTAAATTCTGAGTCTCGTTTCCCACCATCCCCTCTGGCTGGACCTTCCTGTTGGCCTTGGTTGGAGAACCTTGTTCAGATCCTCACTGCTCCATGTCCAGTCCACCTCTATGTGGACACCCCCTCCTGCTGCCCAGTGGTGCCCAGAGCCTCCTCCGACAATCAGTGATGGGACAGGTGAGGGCCGGAAGCCAGGGCTCCCCATCACCACCCCCACTGGACTCAATAAGTCATCTAGGCACCTGCCTGCCCTCAAGACACCCTGAAGGGGATACACATACATCCCTCCCCTCCCTGTCTGCAGAGATGTGGTTTTCAGTAACTTCCAGGTACAACTCACACTGCAGTTCCCCTTCCTAAAAGTTTTTTAGCCGTTGTTTACCAAGAATCATCCCATGGATCCTGCTGAGTAAATGTCAGAGATCAGAGATTGTCTCCTGGAACCAGAGGCCAGGGCCATGTGTCCAGCAGACGCCCAGCCACTCTCCCTAGAGGGCCTTGTTTAACCACAGTCACTGGAGCACTGCATCTGCAGGAGGTCTGCCCCACTTTGGACTTTGCAACAATCACAACAGGGCTTGTTATCAAAACTGATTTATGGAGGTTGAAAGGCTTCTGATGAAGTCTCAGCAGTAGGACTACTGGACTCAGGTAAATATGTTCACAATCAGATAGCTATGTGGGTAAAAAGCAATGTGGTCATGAAATGTTAATTCAGCTATTGTTTGTGTTGAATAATTGAGTGTGGGATCGGAGCCTGTGGACTGCCAGGCCTGGATTCAGACATTGTGGGAAACGGTCTAACTGCGGCCCAGCTGGTGAAGGAGAAGTTCACTGGGGTACCATGGGCCAGAAATGGCCCACAGCCAGTGGGCCAAAACTACTAAATAGGAAGCTACCCACAAGAAGGTAAGAGTCTGGGGTCATTCTCACATCGCTGGCAGTCACACCATAGGAGCAAGGATAAAAGAAAACCAGAAATTGCAGGAGAAATCTCATCCTTTTTTTTCCCCATCCTTTTTTTGTATTGTACTAAAATACACATAAAATTTAACATCTTAACCATTTTAAGTGTACAGTTCAGTGGCATTAAATACACTCATAATGTTGTGCAACCATTACCACCATCCATCTCCATAACTCTTTTCATCTTGTAGAACGGATACCCATTAAACATTAACTCCCCTTTACCCCCCTCTTCCCAACCTTGGCAACCACCATTCTACTTTCTGGCTCTATGATTTTGACTAATGTAAGTATCTCATATAAGTATAACCATATTTGTGTTTTCATGGCTGATTTACTGCACTTAGCATAATGTCCTTAAGGTTCAGCCCTGTTGTAGCACATGTCATAATTTGCTTCCTCTTTAAGGTATATTCCATTGTATGTATACACCACATTTTGCTTATCTTTCCGTCCGTTGTTGGACACTTGGGTTGCTTCCACCTTTTGGCTATTGTGAATAATCCTGCTGTGAACATGAGTGCATAAATATTTCTTTGAGGCCCTGCCTTCAAATTCTGCTGGGTATATACAAAGAAGTATATACCCGTAGAAGTAGATACCATTTGATCCTGCAATTGCTGGGTCATATGGTAATTCTATTTTTAATTTTCTGAAGAATCATCACATTGTTTGCTGTAGCAGCTGTACCATTTTACATCCTCATAAGAAGTGCACAAGGGTTCCAATTTTTCCACATCCTCACCAACACTTGTTATTTTCTCTTTAAAAAAAAAAATAGCCATCCAAATGGGTGTGAGGTGGTGAGGTGGTATCTCATTGTAGTTTTGATTTGCATTTTCCTATTGATCGGTGATTTTGAGCATTTTGTCATGTGTTTATTAGCCATTTGTATATATACCTAGGAGAAATATCTATTCAAGCCCTTTGCTCATTTTTGAATTGGGTTGTTTCTTTTTTGTTGTTGTTTATGAGTTTTAGGAGTTTTCTGTATATTCTGGATATTAATTCCTTATCAGATATCTAATTTGCAAATATTGTCCCATTTTGTAGATTGTCTTTTTATTCTGTTGATATTATCACTTGATAAACACATTCTTTTAATTTTTATGAAGTCCAATTTGTCTACCTTTCCTTTTGTTGCCTGTGCCTTTTGTGTCATATCCAATAAATTATTGCCAAATCCAGTGTCATGAAGCTTTTGCCCTGTGTGTTCTTCTAAGAGTCTTATAGTTTTAGGTCTTACACTTTGGTCTTTGATCCATTTTGAGTTAATTTCTGTATATGATGTGAGGTAAGGGTCCAGCTTCATTCTTGAGCATGCATTGATAGATATCTTGTTTTCCCTGCAATATTTGTTGAAAAAAACTCTCCTTTCCCACTGAGTGGTCTTGGCACCCTTGTCAAAAATCATTTGACTATATATGCAAGAGATTATTTCTGGGCTGTCTGTTCTATTCTTTTGATCTATATCTGTCTTTATTCCAGTACCAAACTATTTTTAATTACTGTAAGTTTGTAGTAAGTTTTGAAATAAAGAAGTGTGATTCCTCCAATTTTGTTCTTCCTTTTCAAGATTGTTTTGCCTATTTGGGGTTCCTTGAAATTCCATATGAATTTTAGAATGGGTTTTTCTATTTCTGCAAAAAAGGTCATTGGGATTTTGATGGGGATTGCATTGAATCTGTGGATCACTTTAGGTAGTACTGACATCTTAACAACATTAAAGTCTTCCAATCCGTGAAAAAGGGATGTGGTTCCACTTTTGTTTTGTTTAATCTCTATCAGCAATAATGTTTTATGGTTTTCATTATACAAGTTTTTAACCTCCCTGGTTAATTGATCCTAAGTATTTTATTCTTTTTGATGCTATTGTAAATGGAATTGTTTTTGTAATTTCCTTTTCAGATTGTTCATTGTTATGTAAAGAAATGCAACTGATTTTTATGTGTTTACTTTGTATCCTGCTACTTTGCTATATTTATAAGCGCTAACATTTTTTGTGTGTGGAATCTTTAGGGTTTTCTACATATAAGATCATGTCATCTACAGAGATTATTTTACTTCTTCCTTTCCAATATGGGCACTTTTTATTTCTTTTTCCTGACTAATTGCTCTGGCTAGAACTTCCAGTACCTTGTTTAATAGAAGTGGCAGAAGTGGGCATGCTTGTCTTCTTCCTGATCTTAGAGTAAAAGCTTTCAGTCTTTCACTACTGAGTGTTGTTTGCTGTGGAGTTTTCATAAGTGGCTTTTATTATGCTGAGGTAGTTTCCTTGGGTTCCTAGTTTATTGGATTTTTTTTTATCATGAGAGGGTGTTAAATGTGTCAAATGTTTTTTCTACATCAATTTAGATAATCATTTTTTCCTTCATTCTTTTAATGTGGTGTGTTACATTGATCAATTTTCATATACTGAACTATTCTTGCATTCCAGGAATAAATCCCACTTGGTCATGGTGTATAATCCTTTTAGTATGCTCCTGAATTTGGTTTGCTAGTACTTTGTTGAGGACTTCTGCATCAATGTTCATTAGGGATGGTGGTCTGTAGTTTTCTTTTCTTGCAGTGTCTGTCTTGTTTTGGTATTAAAGTGATGCTGGCCTCACAGAATGATTTAGGAAGTGCTCCATCCTCTTTAATTTTTTTTGAAAAGTTTAAATAGATTGGTATTAGTTTTTCTTTCAGTGTTTGGTAGAAATCAGTGAAGCCATAAGGTCCAGGCCACTTATTTTACAGGAGATTTTTTATTACTGTTTTAATAGTAAAATATTAAATAGTTTACTAGTTATAGGTCTCTTCACATTTTCTATTTCTTCATGATTTAGTCTTTGTAGGTTTTGTGCTTCTAGATATCTGTTCATTTCATATAGATTATCCAATTGGTTGGCATACCATGGTTCATAATACTCTCTTACAATCCTTTATATTTCTGAAGAATCAGTAGTAATGTCACCATTTTCATTTTTTGATTTTAGTAATTTGAGTACTCTCTCTTCTTTTCATAGTCTATCTAGCTAAAAGTTTGTTAGTTGATCTTTTCAGAGAACAAACTTTTGTTCTTATTGATGTTCTCTATTGTTTTTCTATTCTCTATTTCATTGATCTCTGCTCTAATCTTTATTGTTTTCTTCATTCTGCTAGCTTGGGTTTAGTTTGTTCTTCTTTTTCTAGTTTCTCAAGTTGTAAAGTTAGGTTTTATGATCTAAGATCTTTCTTATTTTTTAATTCAAGTATTTATAATTATAAATTTCCTCCTTAGCAATACTTTCACTGCACCTCATAAATTTTGGTACCTTGTATTTTTGTTTTCTTTCATCTTGAAGTATTTTCTAATTCCCCCTGTCATTTCGTCTTTGATCCATTGGCTGTTTAATAGTGTAGTGTTTCATTTCCACAAATTTTTGAGTGTTCCAGTTTTACTTTTATTATTGTTTTCTAAATTTATCCAGTTATGGTCAGTGAAGATACTTTCTATGATACCTGTCTTTTTAAATCTATTGAGATTTTGGTCTAACGTATGGTCTATCCTGGAAAATGTCCATGTGTACTTGAAAAGAATGTGTGTGCTGTTGTTGGGTAGGGTGCCCTGCGTATGTTTGCTAGATCTAGTTGGTTTATTGTGTTGTTTAAGTCCTCTATTTCTTTACTTATCTTCTGGTTGTCCTATCCACTATTGAGAGTGGGGTAGTAAAGTCTCCAATTATTATTGTAGAACTATTGCTCTCCTTAATTCTGTCAGTTTTTGTTTCATATATTTTGATAATCTGTCATTAGATGCATAAATGTTTATTATACATTCTGGCTATATGAAACTTTTATTAATATATGATGTCTTTCTTTGTCTCTTGTAACCATTTTTGATTTAAATTTCATTTTGTCTGATATAAGGATAGCCACTTTTACTCTCTTTTGATTATTATCTGCATGGAATATCTTTTTCCATCCTCTCTCAATCCATCCACTTTCATAGCCCACAGTGTCTCCCCAGCACCCCCTACTGACAAGGTCTAACACTGCATCATCTGGCAAATGAGAAATGTTTAAAAGGGTCCAGCTTCAGTATCACAATGCAGGGCAAAAAAAAGAGTAAAATTTGAGCTAAGAGGCAATAAAATGACAATGGGCACAGTCCCCTAATTTTTAGAGCATTAATAGAGCATCTTTAACAAAGCATTTTTCCTAAAGATGTTGAGTTCTGGAAGGCGGCACAGTTCCAAGGCCTCACCTGATGCCAGAATCCACTCAATAAAAATAAAACGTTGATAGTAAAAAAATCAGCTCCCAGGAAGGCATTGTGTGTAATGTATTACATACACCATTTGAATCCTCACAATAATCTGCATTATTTTTTCCATTTTGCAAATGAGGAAACTGTGGGTGAGAGAGGTAAAATAGTTTGTCCTGAAAAAACACAACCACTGTCATTCAAATTCAGGTCATCCTGAAAACATGACAAGCAGTATCTAATTACTACTTGCACACCTGTAAAGATGGAGAGCGTATCACCTCTTGAGGTAGCCCAACTGTCTCTGAACATTTCTGACTGTTGAAAATCTTTTCCTTTAGCCCACATTGAAGGCATGTAGTCCCTCTTCCACGTGGCAGCCTTTTTTATATTTGGAGATATTTCTTTTGTCTGTATATGATTTTTCCCTCCCCAGGTTCAACAGCCCTGCTTCCTTCAGCATTCTGCATCATGCTGCTCTGACCAGGCTCAGATATTCACTCTCACTTCTATATTGTCATGCAAAGGTAGATGCAGTTCCCCAGAGATGGTCTCCCAGAGCAGGGTCCCATTGCCTGCCTCTGCCTGTCCCAAAGATCTAGCAACGCAAGTCAGATCATTTCTATGAGCTTTGGTTTTCTTCTTCTATAATTCTGGGACAAAAAAATATGTCTAATAAACCCAATTCCTAATTGGGTTTCTGTGGGGATTCCACAAAATAACATATAAGAAAGTGCCTAGCACAGTGTTTGATCAATAAAAATTTGAAGAAACTAGTCCACTGATATGGAGAAAACCTGAGAATTATTCCCAGTCTTACTGTGACAGAGCAGGAACTAGAATCCAGCTTTTCTGATACTTATGCCTGACCTCTCCTCACATTTTAGAGGCAAAAACAAGCTTCCCTCCTCTTGGAATAAACAATGAATCACATCATATGAAGATGGCCACATGCCATTTCTCAAGCGTCAAATATACCAGAATTAATCAGGGCAATAGTCACACAGACAGCCATGGTGTCAGGATCAGCCCCTTTCCCTCTGTTTTCTTTTCTTCTCTCCCACGTTCTCTCTTTGATGATTCCACAACCTACAATAATTGAGCACATTTGCAGAGAGTGCCTAATGGCTGGTGGGGTCCCTCTGAGGACTATTGTGTATTCCCTACAATGACATTCATTAGTCTGGCTGACATCAATACTGTTCTCAGGTTAATATGTTTAACCTAATGAGACATTTATTTTCAGTTGGAAAAGTCCTGAAGAAGCATGTTTTCTCCTGATGAGTTCAGCTCATAAAAAAATTAATGCTGGCCTTGAAATAGTTGATTAAGAAAATGGATTTAGGGGCTTCCCTGGTGGCGCAGTGGTTGCGCGTCCGCCTGCCGATGCAGGGGAACCGGGTTCGCGCCCCGGTCCGGGAGGATCCCACATGCCGCGGAGCGGCTGGGCCCGTGAGCCATGGCTGCCGAGCCTGCGCGTCCGGAGCCTGTGCTCCGCAACGGGAGAGGCCACAACAGAGGGAGGCCCGCATACCACAAAAAAAAAAAAAAAAAAAAAAAAAAGAAAATGGATTTAACCAACTTCTTCTTCATCAGATATAGGCTGCACTTAAATTAAGTCATGTTAAGTTGCCCATTTCTTAGGGGAAGAAACAGGAAGAGAATCCTCACTTGGCTCTGTGATCTGTCCTCCATTTGCTTGTTTGCTTCCCTCGCCTCTGACCCCCCAAAACTCCAAGATCCAGGGATATGAAGAGGCCAAGGACAAGTGTGTGATGAGGGGTTGCAATTGAGCAGCCTGAGTACCCAGAACAGAATGAGAAGCTCTCATGTAGTGGCAGAGGCCACAAAGATGTGTTCACATAGCTGTGAGTCAAGCTGGCCTGCCTCTGTCATTTAACAGTTTTCTGGGGTCTACTGTTACAGCACCAGCCTCCTACACCTGGTGGGCACTCGTGGATGTTTGTTGAACGAGTGAAGGAGATGATCCACAGATGGTGGCTCTTATTGTTATGCACAGAATCACATGATCTCAAAAGGGAAAGATGCCAGATGTCCCAAACATATCTAGCCAATGAGCCAGTGTTCATGACCCCTGGCCCTAGAGCCAAAGATGACCAAAGGGCCAATTTTCTTTGATGATTTAACCAGTAGCCACTCCCACATCACTCTCTCCATGGGCACTTAAAACCACCACCAGCTGTTAGAGATGCCAGCCAGGATGCACTTTTTTCCCTGGAATGAGCTGCCAGGCCATGCCAATTCAGTGCCAACCTCTGCCTGCAAGTCATAGAAAATAGAGGAACTTGTCACTCTTTTCAATCCTATTCTGACTGCTCATAATCAGAATTCCCTCTGAGGGCAAGTTCAATCCTGAATGGAAACAATGGAGTTGATGGCGGGGGTGTCTGCAATGGACTGTAGGCTTTACAGGAAGACAGGGCAGACTTCACATCTCATTCTACCACTTTCCAACTGCATTAGTTTTCTATTGCTGCATAACAAATTATCACAAACTTAGGAGCTTAAAACAATAGCTATTTATTACCTCTCAGTTTCTTAGGTCAAAATTCTGGGCACAGCTTAGACAGGTTTTCTGCTCAGGGTCTCACAAGGCTGAAATCAAGGTGTCCTCCAGGCCTTGTTCTCATTTCTAGGTTCAACTAGAGAAGCATCTTCTCCCAGGTTTCTTCAGGTTATTGGCAGAATTAATTTCCTGTGGCTGTAAAATGCCTGGCAGCTTGCTTCTTTAAAACCAGCAATGAATAGAGAGGACTTCTACGGCATCAGTGTCTGACCTATATACCTTCTTTAAAAGGACTCACCTTATTAGGCCTGGCCCACACAGTTAAACCTCCCCTTCAATGAACTTAAAGTCATCTGCTTAGGGATTTTAACTACATCTGCAAAGTCCCTTAATATCCCAAAATAGCCTTTACTATATTCTATAGGTAAAGCAAGTTACACAGCATGTCCACACACAAGGAGAAAGAATTATACAAGAGTATGGGTCATTGGGGTTCATCTGAGAATTCTGCCTACTACACCACTTGAAAGGTAATGGGTAAATCTCTTTACCCAGGAGAGTTAAAGTGAGAAGTGACTAGAAATGAATCTGCTATATGACCTTGAATCACTTCCCTTCTCTGGGCTGCAACTCTAACTCCTATGATTCTAGGATGCCTGGTTTGAGGGGGAAGATGTGCCAATATCTATGAGCTCCACAGCCCAAAATGTGACCCTTATATCGGGGACAGCCAAATAGGTCATGAGTCTGATGACCTCCTAATATATTATTGCCTTAACAGCATTTTACCCTTCTGTTCTAGTAGCAGCAATTTAATAAAAGACAAATCCATGTATGGCTATGTTGATCAACACCAAACTAATAATTAAAGAGATTTTATTAAGAGTTACTATATCAAAGGCCCCATGAAACATTGGAAAGTCTTCCAAGTCAAGAAAGCAGCTCCCAGATTCAGAGAATGTTCCAGATGCAAAGCCTTTCACAGTTGTTCCATCCCACTTTTTTCATTCATCAGATGAGTGTTATATTTTTTCAATCTGTTTTTTCTTTTTTCCTCTTTTTCTACTTTCTCTTGAGTTAATTGATTACTTATTATCCCATTTCATCTCATCTATTAACTTATAAGTATTACATATTTATATATTATATTTTTAGTGGTTTCCTTAGGATTTTCAATATTCATCCTTAATTAGTCTACTTTCAAATAATAATATACTTTTTCATGTGTAGTATAAGGAACTTAAACATTATTGTTTAATTACCCCCCAATCCTTTGTGTTATTATTGTCAGACATATTTTTACATATTCTCTAAATAATTTTTTGCTTTAAACAGTCATTTAAGTTTTAAGAGCAATTAAAAATAAGAAAAAAGGTACATTTTATTTTACATTTACTTATTACATTGCAAGCCCTCTTTATCTGTTTAATATCAGATTTTTTCTGTTTGAAAAACATCCTTTAACATTTCTTTTAGAGTAGATCTACTGACAATGAATTTCCTCAATTTCTGTTTGAGAACGTTTTTATTTCTCCTTCAGTTCTGAGACATATTTCTTCTGGTATTGAATTCTGGATTGACAGGCTTTTGGGAATTTTGTTGTTGTTGTTGTTGTTTTGTTTTGTTGCCCTTTCAGTACTTCAAAAATGTCACTCCAATATCTTCTGGTTTGCATGAGTTTTGATTAGAAGTCTGCAGTAATTCTTTTTTCTGTTTCCCTCTGCATGTTTTTTTATTTTCTCTGTCTGCCTTCAAGATATTCTTGTTGACATTTTTTCTCCAGCCATTTGAATAAAATGTGCCTAGGGGTGTGTGTGTATGTGTGTGGGTGACATTCTGTTTGAGGGTCTTTGAGTTTCTTGGATATGTGGGGTTTTTGTCTATCGTGAGTTTGGGAAAATTCTTGGCAATTATTTCTTCATATGTTTTTTCTGCTTCATTCTCTCTCTCTTTCCCCCCTGCAATTCCAATTACATATCTATTAGGTTGTTTGATAGTGTCCCATGCTCTTAGATGTTCTAGTCTGTTTTGTTCCCCACTCTCTTTCCTCTTTCCTCTTTGTGTTTCAATTGGGTAGTTTCTACTGACCTGTCTTCATGTTCCCTGATTCTTTCCTTAGCCGTTCCAAGTCTGCTGAGGAGCCTATGGGAGGTATTCTTCATCTCTGTTACTGTATTTTTCATTTCAAGCACCTCCATTTGATTTTTTCTTATAGTTTCTACTGAAATTACCCAACTAATCTTGCATGTTGTCCTTATTATGATTAGTATGTTTATTAATCATAGCTATTTAAAATTCCCTGTCAGCTGGTGTCACGTCTGAGTCTGGTTCTGATTACTTTATATCTTACACATGTATATCTTACACAATTTTTTGGTTGAAAGCTGAACTTCTTGGCTCAGACAGAAGAGACTGAGGAAATTATTTTTATGCCTGGAAACGGGCACACTTTTCCTTGTGCTTGTGCCTTTAGTGATGGGATTTGAGTTAATCTAGTGAGGTATTGGACTGGGTTTGAGATTTGTTGTTGCTATGGTTACCCTCAGTGTACCACAGGCTTCAAATTCCTGTGGTGAAGCTTTGTTTTTAGGGTAGAGGATGGTTTTCCAGAGTTTTCCAGTCTGTTTAACACTGTGCTTTAGGCCTTTCCTTTGCACTGGGCCTCAGAGAGGGTCTCTTTACACACTCTTCTCCTCTCTTGTCCCTCTTCCAGCATCCTTCAGGTCTTAGTAGTTATGCAAAGCTTCTTATCTTGACAGCAGGGCCACCGGGGATGTGTTTTCTATTGCTCTGATTAAGCCTCAGTCTTAGGCCCTGTTTCCTTACTTCTCAGGGTCAGGCCTTCTAAGTTCTCCTGTCCCTTCCCCTGTGCAGTTCTAGACCCAGTGAGTATTCCTGCCCTGCCCCCTTAAGGGCAGCTATTCTTGTCCTGTTTTCCACTTAGATTAAGGTTTTTGTTTCATAGGAAAGACAGGGGAGAAAGGTTTGGGCAGAATTTTCTGCAACTCCCCCATGTGTGAGCCACAATGGGCATTTGCTTAGGACTCTTTCTGACCCTTTCTGTGAACTTCCCCTGGGGTTCCAGAGAGAGCTAGCAAGTTGATGCAGACTCCCCAAATTCTGGGGCTTCACACTGTCCAGCCAGCCTCACTCAGCCTTCACCAACTTCTGGATTTTTCTATCTCAACACTTCTTACCTGTGTCTGCTTGCACACTGTAGGTGAGGGGGTGCTTCCATATCCTTTCTTCCTGCAACATTTGTCTTTTCAGATTTGGGTCCACTTCTTTGCTCCTTGACCTCAGCTTTTGGGTAGGTTCAAAAAAATAAAAAGTCATGAATTGGAAGTTAATCTGATTCTCTTCCATTTTAAGAGTATGCACGTGCTTTTTCAGGTTGAAAAAATGTGTAACTTCAAATGCAGAGCCTTATTTTTATATCATTTGTATTATTTATATCACAGAGGGACCTCAGGCACACACACTACCCTGGGTCTCAAGCCCGCAGTTTAGAGAAGATGAACCCAATTTTCTCCAGGACTCTCGCAGCTTCATAGCCTGTGAAGCTTACACTCTGCAACACACCCTCACCTGCCTCACCTGAGAGTCATTCCGAACCCAGCTGCAGAGGCCCCATTGTGTGCCTCGCCCTGTGGTTGGCCCTAGTGATACAGACCCTGTTGATCCCACTGAGTGACACTCTCAGCCCCTTGGGGAAGGGAACCAGGTGGAGTAATGACATATCTCAGTGGGCAAAAGGCCAGGGCCAGGTCAGCACGGGGCACGGGAGGACCCAGAACTCTGTCCATTTTGAATGCTCAGGAGAGCTCCCCAGGGGCCTACACACACCTTCCCTGTGGCCTCCACACCTGCTCCACACGGATTACCACCTGTGAGGCCTGGGTCACATCATCCCCCCCGACCCCAGGGCCTGTTGCCTGGTCTGTCTCATCCAGGTCTCAGATTAAATGCCACCTCCTCCAGGAGGCTTTCCTGGACCTCACCCTGAAATAGTTACACAGTTCTGCTTTATTTTCTTCATAGCACCATAACCATCACTATTAGAGATTATATTATATTCTTCATCTGTTTATTTGATTCTCGTCTGTATGCTCTTGATCCCACGCACACCAAATGTGAATCTTTTATTCATTCATACAATAAGTATTTATGTCTTAATCGGTGTTCTAGGAGCTTGATATTTAGCAGTGAACAGAAAGACCAAAATCACTACCCATATGGAGCTCACATTTTTGTGAAGGCATTCAACAAACCAAGTAAATAGATAAAATATAGAGAGTACGTCAGACAGCGGTAAGTGATCAGGAGATTAAACTAGGCAGGAGGAGGGGCGAGAAGTGCCAGGAGGCCGGGGTGCAGTTTCACACGGGCGGTCAGGAAGGGCCTTTCTGGGAAGGACTCATGTGAGCGCACACCAGAAGGACATAAGCCTGTGGGCCACGAGGGTCCCTGGGGGGAGCGCCCCAGGCCACGGGAAGCACAGGCAGAGGCGGGAGGCGGGAGTGCGCCCAGTACACCTGAGGCTCAGCAAGGAGGCCCATGTGGATGGAGCGGAGTGTGGGAGGGGCCCCGGGGAGCGTGGGGGTTGAGGAAGGGCTCTGGCTCTACCCTAGAAAGATGGGAGCCAGGGAGGGCATGAGCAGAGGAGAGAGGTGGGTGCCCAGCCTTGTTAAAGGCTCTCCAGCTGCTCAGTGGAGAAGAGACCATAGGAGGCAAGAGTGGAATCAGGGAGATGACTGGGTGGAATAATCCAGGCTGTGGGTGACGGTGGATCAAATCGGGATAAGAGCATGAGGGCTAGAGATGCTGAATTTAAAAACCACCCGACACAGCACCTGGCACACAGTAGGTCCTCAGGAGATGGCAGCTGTGATGATCAGTGTATGGAAGGTGCTGGGAAATCGGACATGTAATCTCGCAGCTGCCTGCCCTCACCTGATTTCAGTCTCTCCCAGAGGATTGAAAAGACAGACACTTGGGCTTCAAAGAGAAATTGCCCCCGAAGCTGTGCAGGGAGAAAGTCTCCTGCCCTGGAGCAAGAGAAGAGAGCAGGTTATAGAAGTGTTAAAATGCTAACACTTCACATGTTCAAAACAAGCTTAAATTACACTCATTCGGGTATTTATAAGGGGATGGTAAACTTTGAAAACAATTTCCTTTCTCTTGGTTAAAAATTATATATATGTAAAAGGTTGAGAGGCAAAAATATGTGTGTGGTAGCTTGAAATTTCCCAATTCAAACCCTTGCTTCCTGTAATATATTCATTTGATGGGTCTTTTAACTAGATGTGAGGTTGCATTCACACAGAGGACAGGACGACGCGTGTTTGCCTTTGGCGTGAAACTGACAGCCACTTTCAGTTTATAAAAATGTGCCTTTTAAGCAGTGGAGGTAATTCTAAGAAGAAAACAAACAAACAAAAATGCAGCCCCGAAGCAAATTAGCCTCCAGCTGTGGAAAGCTAGGCTTCATGGCTGTCAGTTTTTGATCTCGGTGAGAGAAACTGGCAAAGAATCCAAGGCAAGCTTGTACGAGACTCCAGGGAGCTGAGAGGCAGAGGTGAGAGAGGCAGGGCCACCGGCTGGGCCTCCTGGGTGGGAGCCAGGCTCTGCCACAACCACTGGGTCACCTGGAGCCCACTGTCGCCCCGCTGTGCCTCAGTTTCCCCAATTGGACTAGTCCTTCTGTGAGGTCCCTCCCAAATTAAAATTTTTAATTACTGAAGGACAATAAATGTTGGGGGCAGTGAGGGAAGTATAATCCTGATGACTCTGGGACTATTTAATTTAAGGAACAAAAGTGAGGAAAAATGCCCTCCTGTCTTTCCTGCAGAGAGAATGACAATCACTAACTCAACTGTAAATGAAAGGTCAGAGTTTGCTAAACATCTTCTCACCCATTGTCGCATTTTTTTTAACATCTTTATTGGAGTATAACTGTTTTACAATAGTGTGTTAGTTTCTCCTTTACAACGAAGTGAATCAGCTATACATATGTTCCCACATCGCTTCCCTCTTGCATCTCCCTCCCTCCCACCCTCCCTATCCCACCCCTCTA
>NC_041216.1:11808236-11816519 GCF_002837175.3 Physeter macrocephalus | reverse complement strand
AAAAAATTAATGCACAGAAATCTCTGGCATTCTTATACACTAGTGATGAAAAATCTGAAAGTGAAATTAAGAAAACACTCTCATTTACCATTGCAACAAAAAGAATAAAATATCTAGGAATAAACCTACCTAAGGAGACAAAAGACCTGTATGCAGAAAATTAAAGATGATACAAATAGATGGAGAGATATACCATGTTCTTAGACTGGAAGAATCAACATTGTGAAAATGACTCTACTACCCAAAACAATCTACAGATTCAATGCAATCCCTATCAAACTACCACTGGCATTTTTCACAGAACTAGAACAAAAAATTTCCCATTGTCGCATTTAATCCTCCCCATAATCCTAGGGGGTGGGTATTATCACCGTCAATTCACAAATGTGGAACCGGAGACTCAGGTAATGTACATGTGTGAGGGCATCAGACGGAACTGGGTTGTAGGTGTGCTGCCTTTGGATCACACGTTCTGCAGGTGCCTGGGCTCTGAGTCCTGGAAACAGAAGAGGACCCTGAGGTTGATCTGTGCCTTTCTGAGTGTCCCCAGATGCCGAGGGTGAGCGTGACTGCAGTGTGGGTTTGCAGAAAGCTGGCATCTCTCTCCTGGGGGCAAGTCGCAGAGGCCCCCACCCCTTTCCCTAGAGGATCAAATGAGAAAAGGGCATTGTCCCATAGGACCAACCTCTGGTCTTCATACCTGGTGAAACTTGGTTGGAGAAAGCAGCAGCTGAGACTACTATGTAGCTTCTCACCCTCCCCTCCAGGTCTAGGCAGGGGATCCCCATTTGGCAGGGTTTCAGGGTGACACTTGAGCAGTCAGCTGCCAAGAGAATCACTGCCCACATTCCTCCAGCCCTGGGATCAGGGACCCCAAGAGAGGAGCTTGTACTTGCCTAGAGACGTTGGCCCCTGGCCCACATGCTAGGAGGAACAGGGGCACACAACACCTCAGGGTCAATTTCTGTGTCTGTCTCTTCCAGACCTTTCCAGCCTCATTGTCCCATTTCGTCCTGATCCCATCATCCCAAATTCAGTGTCATCCATACAGTAGGTGCTCAGTGGGACCTGAAACAGCTCAGCAAGGCAGTGAAGTTCAACTTGGCCATTTTAGGAGCCCCAAACCAATTTCAAAACGAGAGACATCATTGACAGTTGATGTCTCAGACTTCACTGTTTCTTGCTTACACCCCATGCAGGGAGCGACTCAGCGAGAGGTGGATTCTGCTGACTACAGCCCCAGAGAGAGCCACGGAGGTGGGACTCCCCCCTGTTCTCCCTGCTCAACCACAGGGCCCCTTCAGTCTATTCTCTGTATTTCTGAGACACCTCCTGCATATTCTGTCATCTCAAGCTCAACGTGTCTGAAACACATGTTTGAAACCTAGCTCATCATCTTTCTACCCAGCTGCCCCTCACCTGTATCCCCAATGAACAAGACCTATTCTACAACCTTCTCAGTCACCCAGGCTTGGAAGCTTGGTGTCACTATAAAATTCCACTCCATTTACAAGTCACTATCTTTAAGGTATGACTTCTTACCCTCATCTTATAGTTATGGCAGACGCCAGCAATGCCCCACCCACAGCCTCTGGCCCTACTCCTTCAGTGCACACCTGAATCCTAAGGCCCAGCTCCTGTATTCCATTGCCTGAAGACTCTCTCAAGCCTTCTCAGCCCACTCTGATCTCCTTGGGGCAGGCCAAAGTCGCCAGGGAATCAACTCCCTTGGCAACAGCCTTCAACCAAGAACCCCAGTTCCCTCAGCCTTCAGGTGGGGTCCCTTATGGGTCCCAGAGTTTCCCCAGCAGAATTAAGCCCCATCTACCCACAGGGCGGGAAATGTGGCCAGGCCAGACTAGGCCCAGAGGACATCGCCCAGAGTAGCCTGAGGATGTGCCTTCACAACAGAAAGATGGGACAAAGGCTGGAAGAAGCCAACAGTAGGACTGCAGGGAGGAAGGCCTGCACTGAAGCTCCCAGAAGTAGCCCAGACTCAGAGGGAGAATTGAGCAGGTGAGCTGGGGCGGGGGTACCTGGAACAGACCAAGGTCCCAGGGAGGGCAAGTGGCTCAGGGGCAAGTCTGTGGGCAAAGGTGGGCCCCCTACCTTGAAGCAGTCACTTTGGAAAACTCAGTATCATGAAGCTGAACTTCTGCATAACCCGTTACCCAGCAGCTCCACTCCTGGATCCACGCCTCACAGGGAGGCGTGCGTATGGTCATCAGAAGACGTTAGTAACGTCCCTATGAGCAAGGACTCCAAACGGAAAAGTACCCAAATCCCATCTGGAGTTGATGGATGCATAAATGGTTTCATATTCATACAGGAGAACCCTAGCCATCAAAAGGGACAAACAGTGCACAACTTAATGCAATCAGGTGGATAAGTCTCACCAACACAGTGGCACACAATGGAAGCCACACACATGGGGACACAGATAGTGAGTCCATTTGCTTGAGGTTCGGAACAGCACAGGTAAATACACTCTTAGAAGTCGGGGTGGGGTAGACACAGGGAGAGGGCACAGAGGGGCTTCTGGGGGCCAGCACAATTATTTGCAAAAATTCAGCTATGCAGCTGTGATTTGCTAGCTTTTCTTGTCATATACTGTATTACACTGTAACACAAAGTGTACTTAAGAGGCCCCAGGGACTTTGCTGTGCTGGATGGATGGGCGTGAGATCACGTTGAACCAAACCCACCAATTCATACTGTTTACCAACAAATGGTGCATGCATGTTGAATGAATGAATGAACAAATGAGTGCATAAACTCATAAACAAATGAATAAGGAAATAATGAGCAAATGCATGCATGAGGCGATGAATAGATGAACACAGTCAGGAGTGACTGAACAAATGAACTGACGAAATAAAGGATGAAAGAATGAAGAAATCACCAAGGACTGTGTAAGGAGCCGGGTACACAAATGGACAAAGAAAGAATGATGGAATGAATGAAAGGCTGCATCACGGAAGTAGGAATGAATGAAACAAAGGGTGAAGGGCAGAATAAATGAACACCTAAATGTGTGTGAAGAGATGCCTGCGCGCAATCAGAAATGAATGAACAAAAACTGAAGACGTGGACGAGCGAGTAGAGGGACAGCTAATGCCCAAAGGAAGTACTGAACGTCTATGTCCCCAGGAGCAGCAAACCCCAAAGTCCAAGGGCAGCATCTCCTCCCAGACATGAGGCCAGAGCCTTGGCAGATCGGCCACAGAAGTTCCTACGGTGCCCTTATTTTAGATTTAATAAGAATATTATTCCGCAAACGTCAGCTGAAGCCGCAGAACACACTGCTCGGTGGGATTAACTCTGGCTTCAGAGGGAAGAACTAAATGGAATTGGCTACATTGTTTTCACAATTAGGTCACAGATAATTACCTACTCTGGAGCAAATCCCCAGCATGATTTTAATAATTGCTATTTAAATAACACATTTTTACTGTCTCCTTATATATTAACCTCTGGGAGGTGTAATTACTGTTGGTGTGGGAAAGTTTGCTGAGTGACCTGGGAATAAGGAAGGAGGTTGGTGTCGTCACCGTAATCGTCCGTCCCCTGAGACCCCGAGGCCAGGTGATGCTGGGGATGGAGAAACCTGGGTCCAGGACGTCAGGCGAGTCCCTCCCTAAACTGGGTCACCTCGGTCAGCTCCCCTGAGAAGTGAAGATGGTCTCCAAATGCCCAAACTCCCTGGGTTATCAGGGAGCTCTCACTCCAGACCCAGGTCAGGGTCAGAGTTAGTCACCCCCCAACTGTTTCCCCACAGCTCAGGAACATCCTCATCGCAGGGTAACAGGGTCTCCGCTTCTCCCCCAGGGGCAGGACCCATTTCGTCCTCATCGCTCACTCAGCTCCCAGCACAGGGCCTGCACACAGTAGGTGCTCAGCAAACACTGGGGGAGGAACGCATGGATCTTGCTGTGCAGTGTGGGTTTGAGAAGCCACTTCAGTCCCTTTCAGAACCACGAGGTTTGATGAGCAGGCGGCCACTCACCATGTCCTCACGGAGCTTCTCATGGTGGTCCTGTCACTGACACTCTCCCAGGTGTCACTCCTTCCCTTGATTCCACCTGCGTCTGCCCATCTCAGCCCCTCCCCCACGCCCTGTGTGCTGCCTCTAGTACCTGGTGGGCCTGAAAGTATGGAAACTGGTGTAACTGTGCACAGAGTATCAGCGGGCTCTGATGTGGGGCCGGGACTCTGCTCTGATCAAAGTGCATGAGGGTTAACGTGTCTCCGGGTCCCCACACTGACCCTGACCCGGCCGAAGTATTGATGAGAGGTCAGCATGTGGTCTGACCCCCCACAGGCATGGAGGGAGGGGAGACCTACCAAAGTTCTCTGTGAGTGCCTGGAGGAGCTGGGTGGAGAATCCAGGTCCCTGACAGTGACCTGGATGCCGCCCCTGCTGTCCATCATGTGGATTGAATGCTGTGTATTTGCACCTGGGATTCTGGAATTTCTTCCTGCTTCCAGAAGTCTGCTTTCCTAAATAGTCCAGCTCACTCAAACTGTCTCTCTCTCTCTCTAAGGTGTTCGAAACCACACCTGACGAGGTTCCATCTGCAGGTGTGATGGATAGTCCATCATTCCCTTGTCTCTGTCTGACCCTCCTGACCACTTGGGTGACAGCCAACCCCTCCCCCAATCAGCCCTGATGGAGCTGGCCGAGGCAGGGGGCAGGAGGAGAAGAGCAGCCGAAGAGGGAGGCCGAGCCGATCACAAAGGCCTGAACTCCGTGGGGAGGAGTGCGGACTCCCCCCTGTCAGGAACGAGGAGCAGGTGGGGAGAGCACAGCAGTGAGTTCCATGCAGCTGAGCTGAGCGCCAGGGGATCAGGAACCTGGAGGGGATCCCTGGTCAGCCCAGGTAATCCGTGACCACAAGTTACCTTGGGGTATGTCACCTGTAGGACCCCCACCAGTTCCAGGACCTACCTGTCTCCCAGCTCAGCTGATAGTGTTGAGCACAGAGACCAAGTGACCATCTGGCCGGTCACCTTCATGGGCTCTGCCTGGCAGGGCTGTTCTGGAGGGACTCCTCCATGCCCCCTGCTCTCCCACAGCAAGTCCAGCCTCACAGGGGCAGCCCTAGCAGGTGCCCTGGGAACTGGACCATGGGATCCCTGCTCACCTTTCCAGGATGCCAAGGACACCCCCAGGCTGCCTCTGGGTTGGAGAACAACAGGTGGCCAGAGAGGCAGCTGAGAATCCTCTTATATTTGCTACATTCTTCAGTTTGTTCTTGATCATCACAAATTGCCCTTGGAGACAGAGGAAGAAGTTATAAAAATGAAAGGAGAAATAGGCAACAGTGACTCCCATGAAATGAGATCAAGTTTCCTTCTACACAATTAAACATGAATATTTAAAACATCCTTGTCACACGATGCACTGACTGCTGTTAGGGAAGATTATTTGATAATGAAAGGACTGGGGGTTTCTGGCTGTCTTGGTCAGCTCAGGCTGCCATAACAAAACACCACAGGCTGGGTGGTTTAAACCACAAAAAAATAATTTTCTCACAGTTCTAGAGGCTGAAAGTCAAAGATCAAGGTGTCAGCAGGGTGGGTTTCTGGCGAGGGCTTTCTTCCTGGCTTGCAGACGGCCACCTTCTCACTGTGTCCTCACATGGCCTTTCCTCTGTGCTTGCCTTTCGAGGAGAGAGTTCTGGTGTCTCTTCTTATAAAGACACAAATCCTTCAGGTCAGAGGTTCATTCCTCTAACTTCATTTAACCTTAACTACTTCCTTACAGGCCCCACCTCTAAATACAGCCACACGGGTGGTTAGGGCTTCAACACATGAATTTTGGAGACACACAAACATTCATTCCATAACACTGGCATATAAAAAGCAAAAGAACTTCAGTCTTCAGACAGACCCAGATTTGAGTCTTAGCTCAGCCACATTCTTGTGTGAGTTTCACTTTACTTTCCACTTCACTTTCCAAACCCTTGTCTCCTCATTTCTAAGGTGAGAGATGACCTACTCTCACAAGGTTGCTGGATGGGTTTAAATCAGGGTTTCTCAACCCCAGCATTTTGACATTTTGGGCCAGATAATTCTTTTTCTGGGGGCCTTTCCTGTACATTGTAGGCTTTTAGCAGCAGACATGGCCTCTTCCTGCTAGATGTCAGGAACATACCTCGCCACCCTACCTGCACCAGTTGTGCCAATCAAAATCATCTCCAGACATTGCCAAATGTTCCCTGAGGGGCAGAAATCAACCCTGGTTGAGAACTACTGCTTTAAATGGTATAATGTGAGTAAAAATTGCAGTTTCTGGGATATTTCAAGCATCAAAAAGTAGCAGTAGTTGTTATTGACTAAATGAAGAATAAAGGTAAAGCCGAGGTTGCCTTGGGAGAGATGCTTCTTGCCTCTTTGTCTCTTTGTAAATCTCCTTGATGGGCTGCTTAGCTAGTTTGATGATCTCTTCTTCTTACAATAAAATAAAGCTCAACTGCAGAAAGCTTTGTCATCAAAGGAAAAAAGAAAAAAGAAGATGCTCACACTGCGATGTCCATCAAATCCGTTTCTTATGCAAGGTCCCTGGTTGAAAGGGGTGAAGGGAAGCCCCTCGCCCCTGCCTGTGTCCCCTGCACTGAGGACAGGATGGGCAGGGTCTCATTGCGTCCCCACAATAGCTGCAAAGGGCATCATCCTCCCATCGTGCAGATGAGGAAACTGAGGCTCAGAGTAGTGATGTCACTTTAAGGTCAAGTGTTGTCACCTTCCTAAGCACCTGCCAGGTGAGACCCAGCAGAGACCAAAGTCCCTGCTCCATGGAGCTGGCATTTTGCTAGGGGACATAGATCATAGGGGTGAAGATGAAACACATGTCAGGTGGCGATCAGTTCAAAGGAGAAAAATCAAGCTGGACGTCACATGGCCTCATTTGTCCTAATGAAGCACCTGCCCATGTCCTGCTGCCTGGAGGTGTCTCAGAGCTGCTTTCTGCTGGGGAGGCTCCTGGGTGCAAAGAAAACTCTTATGAGAATAATGGATGCGTGGAGTAGGACCAAGGACCCACCCTTCCTTCCTTCCTTCCTTCCTTCCTTCCTTCCTTCCTTCCTTCCTCCCTCTCTCCTTCCTTCCTTCCCTCACTTATCACCCAGGCCAGCCCTGGTGTAAGTCCATGGAACCAGGATCACCAGGCCCCCTCCCAGGGCTCACACTCCGACCGAGGCTTTGATGCTACAAATCGGGGAAGATCAGACCAGGAGGTCATACCAGCTCTGGGCCTGTCTCAGCCCCAGGTCCCTTTTCTGTACAATGCAGGTGATAACAGCACTTATTGACCCGTTACTCGTGCTGGGAACATGCTGAGGGTTCACGTGCTTCGTCTCTGCCCAGCCTCACGACCTCTGCCCTGAGCGCCCACAATGCACAGATTAGGAAACTGAGACCCAGAGAGGTGACGTCAGATGCACGGTCTCAGAGCCAACAAGTGGCTTCAGGGCCAGAGGACCCAAGTGTGTGTCCAGGCTCGGCCATTCCCCAGCTCTGTGACCTCAGCAAGCCTCTCGCCACCGAGCCTGTGTCCTCACCAGCAAAGCGGTGATGATGGCGGTACCTGCCTTGTGGGGCTGTTGGGAGGGGAAGCGAGATGGTGCTCGGGACACACAAGGGACATGCCTGGCATAGAGCATCTAGGATCACAGTGCTAGCTTCCTCCCCTGTGGTGCTCGCTGCATTGATCCTCCTGGCAGCCCTTAGGTGGATGTGCTCTTATTAAGTCATTTGCCCAAATCACACACAGATGTGAAAAGCAGAATCAGGATTCTACCTTACACTCTGTGCTTTCAACTGCAAGGATTTTTCTGTTTCCTTTTGTTTTATTATTCTTTCTCTCTCTCTGGCTCGTTTCCTGCCACCCATTCATATTGATCAGGTTTTGTTTATTTCCTCTTTTCCCTCTCCTGGTTTGGAAATTCCATATTCTATTCTCTTTTTAATCGTTTAGCCTTAAAAATCATAAGAAGCACACTTGACTGAACACAGCCCAAAATAGATCAATATCCCTCCCCTCCCTCTGAATAGCACCCAGGTGTGTTTCCTCTGATGCTCTTTCCACCTCAGTGTTGTGCATTCCAGACCCGTGGTCCCACCTCCTTTATGTCCCTGCATTGGTTGTAATTAATATGGCTGGTGGTGTTACACTTATTTACTATGGTCCGCTCCAAATTTACCCTTTTTTTTTTTTGCTCTCTGTTGCTCGTTTGTTTCTCTCTTTCTTTCCCGGCTCAAGGGCCTTCTGGGTGTTTTTTT
>NC_041216.1:11806990-11807903 GCF_002837175.3 Physeter macrocephalus | reverse complement strand
TGAGCCATGGCCGCTGAGCCTGCGCGTCCGGAGCCTGTGCTCCGCAACGGGAGAGGCCACAGCAGTGAGAGGCCCGCGTACCGCAAAAAAAAAAAAAAAAAAAAAAAAAAAAGAATTTACCTGGGTATAGACTTTTCCTTTGTTTATTTCATTTGGCACTAAAATATTTTACTCCCTGGCTCTCTGTACTGTTGCAGGGGGATATCTGTTGCCAGTTTGTCATCCCCTGGTAAGTAATGTGTCTTCTCTCTTGCTACTTTTTAAAGATTTTCTCTTTTCTTGGTATTCTGCATTTTCACTACAGTATATGACTAATCTGCCTCCTTGTGGTCTTAATTCTGTATATCCCACTCAAGATTAGAGCCACTGGTCTCTGGGTGGGGGGGAAGAAGTGTGCCTAATAATATCCGCATGTTGTTGATATTACTATTAATATTGTCTTAGTCTTTTGAGGCTGCTATAACAGAGTACCATAGGCTGGGTGGCTTGTATAAACAACAGAAATTTATTTCTCACAGTTCTGGAGGCTGAGAAGTCCAAGACTAAGGTGTGAGCAGTTTGGGTGTCTGGTGAGAACCCGAATCCTGGTTCTCTGACCTCATATGGTGGAGGGGCTTAGGGAGCTCTCAGGGGTCTCTTTTAAAAGGTTTTTAAAACCCTCTCATGAGGGCTCCACCCTCCTGACCTAATCACCTCCCAAAGGCCCCATCTCCTAATACCAACACACTGAGGATGTGATGGGGTTTCAGCATATGAATTTTGGGGGGACACCAACATTCAGTCTATAGCAAATATTCATATCGATAATAATTAATAAGCATTATAGCTAACATATATTGAGGATTTACTTCGTGCCAGGCACTATTCTAAGTGGTGTGTGTGTGTGTGTGTGTGTGTGTGTGTGTGTGTGTGT
>NC_041216.1:11718910-11806955 GCF_002837175.3 Physeter macrocephalus | reverse complement strand
GTGATGGGGTTTCAGCATATGAATTTTGGGGGGACACCAACATTCAGTCTATAGCAAATATTCATATCGATAATAATTAATAAGCATTATAGCTAACATATATTGAGGATTTACTTCGTGCCAGGCACTATTCTAAGTGGTGTGTGTGTGTGTGTGTGTGTGTGTGTGTGTGTGTGTGTTATTTCAGGTTATTTCATCCTCAAAAGCCCTCCTAAGGAGATTACTAGTATTACCCTCATTTTACAGATGAGGAAACTGAAGCACAGAGCAGTTGAGTTCACTAGAGAAAGAGAGTTGGGTGTAGAGTGGGGGTGGCACAGACTTGGGGGGTCAGGGAGGTCAGAGTTCACATCCCCATCTGGTTCCTCACCAAGCTGTGTGGCATTGAGCAAGTGACTCCCACTTTCTGAGCCTCTGTCAAATGGGAGATGGGCTAGGACCCCTGCAGGAGCCAAGGCCTCACAAGGGCTGCGGAGACGAGAGTCCCCCCTCCCTCCCTGAAGCTGCAGTCCCTTCTCTGATTCCAGGCACCTTCGGGGCTGGGGACGCCCAGAGAAGAGGACTGACTGTCCCTTAGAGAGAGGGGGGCTGCCTGGGCTGCCATCTGGGAATTTCCAGGAGCCTGTGGAGCCCAGAAATCCCAGGGATATGAAATAGTAGTGCCACTTCTGGGGTCCAAATCCCCACTGGCAGGGAGCAGCGGACCCTCATCAGCAACTGTGCAACCATCCTCAGAGTGGCTGAGCTCTACAGATGATACCAGCCTTCTGAACACAAGGATGTCTTTGAATACTTCTTAATGAAAAACACATTTATGTCCAAGCCGAAATTATAATGTCAGCAGTTAATTATCACTTGTCAAACAAGTGTGTGCCCAGATTGTGGGTTTAATTTCCACATAGGTTTGGATGAGCCTTATTCCTCTTGTTTGATGAGGCCTCTCTGAGACAGAGAGAGAGAAAGAGAGATTCATTGTTGGAAAGAGTGTTTTTTAAATCAGACTTTTAAATAAGCAGGTTTCCTTGGTGTCTGAGTCAGAGTTCTTTGCAAGTAGCAGAAAAGTACTCGGTGTAGTTTAGGCAAAGAGAAATAAGCTGGGGTACGGGTACCAGGGCCAGGAATGTGTCATGGAACTTAGGGAAGCTGGCCTGGTCAGGGCCTGACCCTGGCAAAGAAGAAAGGAGCTTGGACTGAGTGGGGGTAAAACAGAGAAAGACACGGAGGTCACTCACCCACCAGGTGGTCAGAACCACCGTGTGGAGGGTAGTGCTTCTGGTGAGAGGGAAACCGGCAAAGGGGCACTTTGGGGGCAGGTGGTCCGTGCAGGTTTGAGTGCCTTGAAATGGGAGAAGGGTCTGAAGTATCAGGGGAGCAGCTGGATGGCCCATGGTGGAGCTGGGCAAGAGGTGTGTCTTAAAGACAAAATTGTTATAAATTCAGCCTGTGCCCCACTCAACATCAGCCAAGAGAAAAGACTTTTAGGTCTCGTAACTGGACCACCAGGAGGCGCCTCTTCCCAGCTCACAGGAAGGCTCACCTGGCTGAGCTCCCCCGACACCAGCACCATCTTTCCAGCTCCCTGTGCACCTGCAGGAACGCTGCTTTGGGTTTCCTCAGGTGTAGCGGCTGCATCCTGGGTTAAGGACACAGAGGTCTGGGGTCCCTGGTGGCTGGTGATGAGGAAGCCACTGGGGTTGGATGCGCTGACCTGGGAGGGGAGGACGAGGATTGGAGGGCTGTCAGGGCGTGTCCTCGTCTTCTGGGGTCCGTGCAGCCCCAATATGGAGCATCTCAGAGCTCAGAATGGGAAAGAAAAATGTAAATGGAATCTCACTGAGGATCCATTTCTCCCCAGGACTTAGCAAGACCCTCAGTGCTTGCAGTGGCCAGGTGAGGTCACCTCACACACCACTCAGCATCCATGCTCTTTCTGGAAGGTCCCAGAGCAGCACCACACCTGCGTGAGAGCCGTCTCAGAAGCACTGAGAGCCCCATTCTGGATCCTGACAAGTCAGCTGGGAGCCCCGGCCCCAGCCCTCGGCATCTGTGTGACGCCGGGCAGCTCCTGAGCCAGGCCTGTGACCTCCTGTGAGAATAGGGGTGTCCCTAGAAGCCGCTCCATAGAGCTGCTGTGACAAATAAGGGACAACATATCATTGAGGACAGCGTCTTACACAGGGAACAGAGCCAGCGCTCAGGGCGCTCACTTCCTCAGCAAATGTCCACCAGAGGCCACCTGGGGGGCCCTGTCTCGGCAACAGGGAGAAGCTCAGGTTCTAGAAAGAGGAGACACCCCAGCGTTAACGGTGAACTGCAGTGTGGAAGCCAACGGTGAGAGCCAGGAGTAAAAGGCAGCGGGGAGGGGGTGGATGGTGTTGGAGGTCACATTTGTAAACAGGGGGGTCAGGGAAGGCCTGTCAGAGCAGGTGACACTGGCACAAAGACCTGAAGGAGGACGGGGAGGGAGCCGGGTAGACACGGGAAGAAGATCCAGCCAGAGGGAAGGGCAAGGGCCAGGTCTTGAGGAGGAGCAGGCCCAGGGCTCCTGGTCCAGGAAGGATGGAGGGAAGTGAGTGAGGGGGATGGGCTGGGGGGATGGAGAGGAGATGCAGGGCCCGAGGCCACTGTCAGCATGGACTGTGTCCCCGTGAGGCAGGAGCCGCGGGGCGTGGAGCAGAGCAGGGGTGGCCCCGCCCCGAGTCTCACAGGGTCACCCGGCTCTGCCTGGAGAGTGACGGGAGCAGGGCCAGGGCAGAGGCAGGGACCAGGCAGGAGCCCACTGCACCGGTGCAGGCGTGATGGTGGCGGGCCAGGGTGAAAGGCTGAGCAGCAGGGGAAGATCCCAGATGTGGGGGTCACGTGAAGGCCGAGCTAACAGGAGCTGAGGATGTCTCTCCATAAATATTAAACATTACTGACTCTTAAAACTTCATACTATTTCACCCAGCATCCCCTTAGAGGAGGCTATTTTAACCTTTGTTATTTGGAACGGTTGTTTATTTTTATATTATAACCTAACATATCCTGACAGTCACTCCAATGTGAAATCAGTCATGAATGAGTGGTTGTATATGAGGAGAAAAAAGAATGAAGAAAGTAGAAACTACTGTCTTGTGGGGGGGAGCTATCAGTGATTTATATACTCTTTTAGATTAATGTTTGTACTTTCCAAACACTTCACCAGAAGTAGGCATCACTTATATCAAGGGGAAAAGTCAGTGTTATTAACAAGAGTGCCAGGTACTGGCAAGGCCGTCCTGTCTCAGGCTGCATCTCAGGCTCCGGGCACACTGAGCGCGTGTCCCACCCAATTAGCCCTTTATTACAGATCGTTTTGTTCTCTAATTGTCCGCCCCGCATAATTTAGCACAGTCATCTACTGCCTTGTTGTCAAACGCTTAATTTAGTGTGTCTTGGCCTCAGTTTCTCATCTCTAAGTGCAGTGGTGGCAGAAAAGGAGATCTTTAGAGGCCCCTCAATGCTAGCTCTCCCTCGGGGCCTGGAATAAAAAGAGCTGACTCTGTGCCAGAACCTGCGCTCAGCCCTTCACGTGCATCATCTCACTCAATTGTCTAACAGTCCTGTGAAGGGGACACTGTTGCTATCCCCGTTTTACAGATGAAAGTACTGAAGCACAGAGAGGTTTAGAAACTCACCGAAGGTGACACAGCTCAGAAGTGCTGGAGCTGGGCCTTGAACCCCGGCAGTCTGCTCCTCAGTCCCTGATCTTCCTGCTCTTGAGTGTCAGCTTTTACTGTGCCCCAGACCCTGTGCCGAGGGCTTGGTACAACATCAGATTAATAATAATAGAATCTATCACTGAAGATGTCACAGGTGTTACCACATCTAAGTCTGGCAGATGTTTGTATCTTTAACTCACATGTGAGGGGACTAAGCTCAGAGAGGGTAAGCAACTTTCCCAAGGTCCCACAGCGAGGACATGGCAGGGCGCAGACTGGAAACCAGGCCAAAGCCTGTGGTCTAACCAATGGGTGGGACTCAGGATCATTAAGAGGGACTGAGCCTCCTCCATCAGGGTTTGGAATCAGATGCAGCAACACTTGAGATGCTGTCCTGAGAGCAGGAGGCACTGAGTAGGGAAGCGGGGAGACTGGAACCCAAAAGGCCAGTGTGTCTGGGCCTGGATGGGCTCCCTGCAGGGGCCTGGGTGCCGCAGGCCCCACTGCTTGAGAGGGGCAGTGTCACTTTGTGGCTGTGAGCGAGCTGTCCACCGGGTGGAGACTGTCAGGCACAGCGGGGTGGCTGGCAGCCGTCTCAGCTCCAGAGGCGTGACTCACTGCAGGTCCCAAATCTTGCGGGAGTTTCTCACCCAACACAACTGTTCTAATTGTCATTGTCATGGCTGATAACATTTTGTGACAGCCATCAACTCAGAAACTCTGCAGGGGGCCCCAAAGAAGGGAGACACCTGGGATGGTTTGGAAGGAATTTTAAAGGGAAAAAGGGGTGACTCAAAGGCTCGGGGAGACTCAGGTTGGGGGGCTGGCTGCCTGTCCCGCAGGCGGGGCTTTTCACAGTCACCGAATATTAGAACCAGAGGATATTAAAGCCAAGTGGAAGAATAAATGTTATAATCTTTGAAAATGAGAAATGCTCTCTCCCCTGCCAGCTTGGGTCTCTTCCTGTTGCCCATGACCAGCTGAACGCCCCGTCCCTAGAACAGAGTCTGGCATGGAGCAGGCACTCAGCAAATTGTTGGGTGAGAGATCGGTTGCGTGAATGGGCCTCAGTTTCCCCATCTGTAAATTGGGGACGTCAACTCCAGGGTCTCTCCCCTGTCCCCCTCCTCCCCCCACCCCCAAGGCCATCTCTCTGGGAGCCGGGAGGGCCAGGAAGACTGGAAATGGTGGGGATGGCTGCAGATCTGAGTGGAGGGCCGGCAGGGTTGACAGCCGAGCCCTCATCCTGCAGGGCTTGGCTGCATGTTTCATTTCACACTTGGTGCCCAAGCTTATATCATGGTGCTGGCCAGGAGCCTCATGTGCAGTTATTCAATGTAATGTGCTGTAGGTATATAATTGTTGGGAGTGGTTTTTGCATAATTCAATAAAACTATAAATATGGAGTGTATTATCATATGCCATGTTCTGTGTTAAGGATATAATGTGTATATTATTTTCCCTCAAAATGGAAGTTGCCAATTCATGACCAAGGAACAACTGACACCACTGATAACATTGTTTATTCATCAACTTGGAAAAGGAATGGTAGCCGGGATGGTGGGCAAATCTCCCTAAACTTCAAACAGGTTCTGGGGTCGTGGAGCTCCAGGAGGGACAGAGAGAAAGGGCAAGAAAGAGGTCAGCCCCAGCCACCAGCCTGGACCAGGTGACAGTTGGAGGGGGAGGGTTTACCTGAGCACCTGCCTGTGGCTCCACCCAGGGCGCTGCAAGGGTTGAGAGCTGGAGCCCCATCTGCCCTCACTCACTTGGGGTCACCCCTGAGCCTCAGTTTCCTCAGCTGTAAAATGGGAATGAAAGCAACTTCCTCCTCCTGGTGTGTCTGTGAGGATTAAGGGAGCGAGTGCCAGTGAAGGGCACCCAGCAGACGCAGGAAGTGCTCACTCGTGTGAACTGATGCCCCTGCTGTTGTCACCCCAGGACTGTGACAGAAGAGGTACACAGGCCCATTTCACAAATGGGACTAATGGCTGCTATGTCTCCCGGCTGCTGACATGCCTTTGGGCCAGGTGCCTGCACATCCGACCCCACGTCCCCTTCACAACAGCCCTACTCGGCAGGTGCTCTTCTGGCTCCCTCTCCGCAGGGGGAGGCTGTGCCTCGGCAGGTCAAGTGCTTTGGGGATCACACAGCCCGCAGGGGCAGAGGCTCAGAGCATGGCTTTCTGCCCCCAGGGCCCAGGCTGGGCCACCACTCCAGACCCCACACTGACCAGGACACTCAGCCACAAGCACTGATGAGCAGGTGGCAGACACTGGTGGCTGCCCGCCCAGCAGCCCAGCCCAGCCCTCCTTCCTTCACTCACAGAGCCCAGGGTTTGTTCTGCAGCAACAGGCTCAGGCCTGGTGGGCCTCCCCAGCCCAGGGGAGAAGCCAAGCCTGGCAGCCCACCCCCCCCTTCTCCAGAGATTGTTTTAGGGGTGAGAGTGCCACTCAGAGCTGGCCATTGAGATGTAAGGGAAAATCTGCTGCTAGAGGGACTTCTTCTGAGAATCATTTTTTCTGCTTCACTCCACTTCTTTCTTAACTTGAATGCTGTAGTGTGAGACATGATGTTTGGAGCTGTGGCAGCCATCCTGCAACCATGAGGCAATAAGCTAATGACAAAAGCCAACACAGCCAAGGATGGTAAAGAGGAAAGAGGGAAAGAGCCGGGTCTTTGTTGACATCTCTGAGCATCTGACCAAGCAGCCACCACCTCTTTTCAGACATCTGGTTATGTGAGAATATTTCACATCTCAATTGCCTGAGCCACTGTTTTTGAGTTTTCTGTTACATGCTGCCCAACACATCTTAACTTACAGAAGTGCCTTCTATATGCCCAGCACTCACGTGCCATAACCCTCACCACACAAGGTCATAGTCATTTGTCCACACCTGTCACCCCGTCAGACCCTAGAATCCTGGAGGTGAAGGCTGTGTCTTGCAGATCTTGTAGCTCCCAAGTGTCAAACAGGTCATGACCACTGGTGATTCCCAGTTACCACGGCACAAACAATGCGAAGGATGGAAGTAATGAATGAAAGAACATTAATCAATAAATGATTACAGTAAATATGAAAGTGCTTTGTAAACTGTAAAGCGCTGAGCCCAAGTGCGGGATTAGGTGCTGGCATGTGGATACAGATGCGGGAGGGAAGAGGTTCAGGGTGGAGAGTAGGGATTAGAGAAAAAGATTCTTCAGGGGGAATGAGGCTGTGTCTTCTCCCCAGACATCCCCCTGCCTCTGCGTCCTGCTAGCACGGAGGCCAGGTCTGAAACCCTGCACCGCAAGTGCTCCTGCCATTCCCCTGGGCTGCTGGAGCATCTCACAGCCATCACCTCTCTCTCCCCAAATAGACACGGAAAGACAGGCATTGTGCTCTGTTATTTTCTCTCTAAAACACTGCTGTGAGAAACCAAATGGTTATCATTACTCCAGCTGTGATTCCTCGCTATTATTTTTAAAGGTGAAAGAGGAGTGGGCCCGAGGAGAGGAGGCGGCGAGGGGAAGTGGAAAGAAACTGTTCAGGGCAAAGGGCTTTCCAAATTTCAGCTCCCTGTTTCACAGGGAGACTGGATTAAGGGATCAAATCAAATGAATTTTGCCAGCAGAGTAAGAGATCTATCTCCCCCCAGATGCTTTACTTTGACAGTTGGCTTCGAAAGATTTGACAGAATTCATATTTCTAGCAGACGAGAGAGATCAAGGCATTAAACAAAACATATTCTGCCGTGAGAGCGCTGTTAGCTGCTTAACGTAATAGAGGTGAGTTTGCGGCAAAAGCGGGAAGTCATTTTCTCCCGTGGAAATTTGCCTGTGGCATGGAGGGGAGTCGGTGGGCAGGCAGAGCAGAAACGGAGGTGGCCAGGCCCTCCTGAGTCGGCTGTCCTGCCCTCAGGATCACTGTGGGGAAGCCGGCCATGGAGAACCTTGATGTCTCGGGGCTTGAAGCTCAGGGCCGTCTGGGCCTAGGTTTCCCTTTATCGCACAGGACAATGGTCTTTTCTTTAAAAGCTGCCCTATTTCAAGCAGACACATGTTCTGCGTTATCTCCTTTTGTCCTCACAACAACCCTCGAGCACTTAGCCAAGTCAGATTGGGGTGTCACTTAACCACTGACCCTTGGGTTCCTCATCTGCCCAAACAGACCTGATGAGATTTACCTCCAGGGGGAGCTGCAGTTCAGTGAGCCCATGGATGTGGAGCACACAGTAGGCCTTCAGCTGACAGTGGTCCCCAGGAGGCCATGTCGGGGCAGGAGGAGAGAGGGGGCTTTGGGGACAATCTTGGGTGAATGGATCTCGGTGGCACACAGAGGCATCCAGTGAGTGGCTGCATCCAGTGAATGTCATTAGTTGGGGTGAAGACACTGGCTGTGAGCCAGACAGCCAAGGTCAAACCCCTGTCCCACCACTGCCTGTGCCATTGGGTCCCTTCTCCTCTCCGTGCGTATCGGCTTTCCCATCTGTAACTCAGGGATGATAACTACACCACCCTCACAGGCTGGGCCTAGGAGATGCCTGTGAAGAGGTGGCTCAGAGGGTGATTAACACCACGACGCCTACGGTGAAGATTCTTCCCCCAGGAGTGATGATAATAACAGTAACAATAGCTTTAATGATGGCTGGCATTCATCGGGCGCTTACTGTGCTTTGTCTCAGCCCTGCAGAGAATAGGTTCATTATTACACCACTTTGCTCTCCTGCCTCTCCCCATGTAACTCCCCACCCTGAACTCCTCTGGCCCTATTGAACTCTGCCTGTGGCCCTAAGCATTGGTGTCTGGAGCTCCTATGCAGTAGTGTAGCCAGCAGAACGGGGCCTTGCAGCCCAAGCTTGGTGTTCATAAATTCAGGGCCAGGCCTCAGGGAGAGCGGGCTCAGACCGGCCACTCCCCTCCTGGCTGGTAACCCCGGGCACGTCCCTCCGGCCCTCTAAGCAGTTTTCCATGTCAGAGACAGAGTGAGAATCAGCCTCAGGGGCTTTGTGAAAGATGACCCCAGCAGGACCTCATACAGCAGGTGTGACCCACCCCCAGGTGCGACCCCACCCACAGGTGCGGAGCCCTTATAAGTGTCCGGGGACACGCTGGACACAGGTGTGCGGCGTTTGGTCTTGTTACCTCCCTGCCTCATGGAAGGAAGAGAGGGAGGGAGGGAGGGAGGGAGGAAACTGAGTGAGTGAGTGGGTGACTGTCCCCACCAGCAGTCTATGAGCAAAAGCCACGCCCACCGTCATGACCCCCGAGCCAGGCATGCGGAGGGCCCAGGAGAGATGTTTGTTGAATAGATGAATCAGTGTCCTCCAAGGGGTCCCTGGAGGTGATTACCAATGGGAGGTGGACAGCTAGAAGCAGAAATCAGAAGCCAAGGTCAGGGGGCAGGAAGCCTGAACAGCAAGAGATGAGGGGCAAGCCAGGTGCGAGGGTTCTGAGTCACCCCGGCTGCCTGCATCGGTCTTGTCTCTGTCCTCTGGGGTGAGTAGCCTGGGGCGACAAGCTGTTCTTAGATGGGCCCAGGGGGCTGACACGCCTGCTTTGTCCCCAGCCTGCCTGTTCTCACCTGGAGCCCGCTTCCTCCCTCCGGGCCTCTGTCCTTGGGTCTCATGCAGCACAATGGCCTGTCCATGCCCCATTCCTGGGCCCACACTCATCTCAGGCCCTGCCCCACCCCAGCCCCGTCCATGGCTCCTCAGGCTGCCCTGGCCACCTCCACCTAAAGTACGACCACACCCCAATCCCTGCAGTATCAGTGGTGGGGAGCATGTGGGAATGCAGCTCTGTTTTCATGATGCTGCAGCACTGGTGAAGCCAGCGCTGGAGCCAGCCCGGCAGCCTTTAATGAGCAAACTGCAGTGGCCTGGATGGGCCCCTCGCTGATCCACGGAGGCCCTGCACCTCCCCCAGACCCGCAGCTCGTTTCAGCCTTGGTAGGTCTTGTAGGATTCTTGTAAATTCTCCAAATTTGCCATTGGCTCCAGGGCAGGGACAGTGGAGAGAGTGGAACCTCTCCTTGGGCAGCCCGTGTTGGTCCCTTCATTGGAAACAGAGTTTATTCAGTTCTGGCCATGGGTGGGACACTGTGCTGAGTGGCTTCTTCACATTATCCCATTTAAAAGTCACAACAGCCTAGAAGGCAGTGCCATTACTGCTGCCTTTTTTGCAGAGGAGGAAATCAAGCCTCAACCATGGTTGCTGGTCACCCGAAGCAGAGCCAAGTTTCAATGACATTTTATTCCACTGGCCCAGTCTACGGCTGCTTTCTGGAAATGTGGCCCACGTGCAATATAAATACTGCCATGTGCACCAGGTTCTTACCCTGGAAGTGGCTTTCAAAGGTCACCTGGTCCTACCCTCTTATTTTCTAGGCCAATAAGCAGAGGCCCAAGGGGTTTACACTCACCTGAGTTCCTGCAGCAGTTAGAGCTGGGCCGGGTCTGGGAGCTGGTCTGCTCGGCCCAGGCAGCCTCTGTGCTCTGCGCTCCTGTGAGGCCAGCTCCTGCCAGGCAGTAAGGCTACCCTCACGGCCCAGGTGGCTGCCATCCAGCAGTTTGGCTAATGGGACGGCACCGAGAGTCGGGGAGGTGCAGATGCCACAGTTACAAGAGGGCTGACTCAGTAGTGCCCAGCGAGGTGGCAGAGTAGCAAAACCAGTAAATTATAACAGCAGCCATGGTTTGCTGACAAGTACTTACAGCACATGCCGAGTACTTCACCTGTGTAATCTCATTTAATCTCCCCAAACACCTGTGAGGTCATTTACCCAAGGTCACCTGACGGAGAAGAGAATTAAACCAAAGCCCCAGTCACTCCAGGGCTCATGCCCACAACCGCTGTGCTGTGCAAGTAAACAAACAAGAGAAGCCCCCACAGCTCCACCTCTGCCACCAATGAAAACCAGCCCATCTGGTGCCATCAGAGCTGGGGGACTTTTGCAGAGCTACTAGCCCTAGGCTGTCAAGTTCATTAGCCCCTGGCCAGGTGCCACCATTGAGCACTTGAAGTGTGACTGGTCTGAACTAAGCTGCGCTGTTCGTGTCAAAGACGCACAGATTTTAGGATTTAGTATAGAAACAAGAAAGTATGATATCTCACTGTTAATATTTTAATGTTGATTACAGGTTGAAATGATATATTGGGTTAAACAAAATGCATTCTTAAAGCAAAGTTCACCTGTTTCTTAACTTTTGTAACATGACTACTACAAAATTTAAAACTACATGCATGACTCCCATTATATTTCTATTGGACGGTGCTGATCTAGACCCAAGTTCAACTAGGCTGCTGATGTAGCAGCTAGAGGGGAGGAAATGTTCCCTGGCCCTCTCTCAAGCCCTGTTTAAGCCCAGGACTGTGCTCCAGAGCAGAGACCACGGCCAGCATCCTGGGTGCAGGCCGTCACCCTCACGTCCCCATTGCCCCTATAGCAACCAAGATATGCAGCAGGCTTCTCATGAATGCTGTTGGTGGAAACACAGACACCTGCTGTCACCAACCTCATCACACAGAGGAAGAAAACGAGGTTCAGAGCATTGAAGTTCACACAACTGCAGAGTGCTGGGGTCAGCTTCAAACCCATTCAGTATCCCAGGCTGCCAGGATTCAGACCTGGTGCCAAGTCAGTGCCAGGGGCATCTGATGGCACCTTGGTCCCCAACAATGACTCTTACGATGTCAGACTCACCAAAGCATACACTTTAGAAACAGAGAGTAGACTTTAGCATCCAGAGTCCCACCCTCTCAGATTTCCTGAGTCACAGAACTAGAACAGCTTAGACTCCCAAATTCCCACAATCAGAGTGTCAGGGGGTCTGCAAACCACAGGAGGGGTGCGTTTTAGACCCACAGACCCTGAGAAGCACAGACTCTGGGTATCACAGATGCTGGACCCCGGGCATGTGCTACACCCACGGGGGCTCATGTGAGGCCTGCTGGGGGCTCATGTGAGGCCTGCTGGGAGCTCAGGGCATGGCAGGGGAGCAGGGGAGGGGTGAGGAGTGGGCACTGAGCCTGCCCAGGACTGGCCCAGCAGGTTGGACTTGGAGCTACAGCCCTGAGCTGTGTCCAAAGGGAGGTAGGGACGTCCCTCTCTATTTGGATGATAGAAGTCAAGTCCATAACTGTCTAAGAAAAAGATAGCTGCCTAAAGACAAGGGATGTCTAAGCTGGGGACACAGGCTTTACAGGAAGAAGATCTCTTGGCTGGGGCATCCTGGAAGGCTTCCTGGAGGGGGTGTGATTGGAGCTGGGCCCAGAGGGAAAGTGGGATCAGGTCCTGAGCTCTTGGTCAGAGTGTAGGTCAGGGGTCAGCGAGGGAGATAACTCCATACAGAGGAGACGGCTTGAGTGCACTGTGAGTCATGTTTGAGGAACATTGCGTGTCTGCAGTCCCTGCAGCTCAGAGAGTGGGGCAGGGAGTTGGGATTAAGAATATGAAGCTATAAAGACCTCTCTAGATGGATTAGCATGCTGGGCTCAAGTTTGGACTTTTGATGCTACCAAATAGTATCAAATACTGGAGTATCAGTAACTTCTGGGGGAAAGAGAAATGACACAAACTCAAGTCACCATTTATTGAGCATATACTATACATCAGGCACCAACCAAGCACTTTAGATACATTTCTCATTTATTTATTTATTTATTTATTTATTTTTATTTTTATTTATTTATTTTTTTTGTGGTACGTGGGCCTCTCACTGTTGTGGCCTCCCCCATTGCGGAGCACAGGCTCCAGACGCGCAGGCCCAGCGGCCATGGCTCACGGGCCCAGCAGCTCTGCGGCACGTGGGATCCTCCCGGATCGGGGCACGAACCCGCATGCCCTGCATCGGCAGGCGGACTCTCAACCACTGCGCCACCAGGGAAGCCCCTCATTTATTTTTGTAACAGCCCCTGTGAAGTGAGGTAGGTGTTAGGACCCCCGTTTGAGAGACGAGGAAACTGAAGCTTAAAAGGATTAAAAAAAAAACAAAACAGAAAACCTCTCTAGTTCACATGGCTGCTGAAAGGCAAGGTCAGTAAAGGCACTGGATCTCTCTGCCCCCAAAACCTCTGCTCCCCAAGATAGCCCTGTGAGAGGCGTAGACTGGAAGGGGCGAGCCTGGAGGCAGGGGGTCCCTGGGGAGCTACTAGGTGTCCACGGGGAAAAGACCAAGAGCAAATAGGCAGAAGCTGGGGGAGGGGAGGTGGGGAAAGACGTGGAGGGTAAATGGGGGTCTGGGAGCCTGAGGTCCCAGGGGATTCACAGGAGCAGAGCTGAGGACCTAACAAACATTGGGGAAGGGTCGGGGCGGGGGACATGGGGACGTCTGGGTCACATTGGTCACCAGAGTGAGCCTCCGATGGACGGGCTGGGAGTCCTGGTCTCCTTCTGCTGAGGCCCCGCCAGGTCCCGGGGAAAAAGCCAAGGAGGAAACCTGAGCTGCGGTTGACAAACTCTGCTCCTGATCGATTGCTGTTCCTCAGGAGGGCTAATTAGCTGTTGCATAAGCTATCACTACAGGTAATGACCGTCTGGATAAGCACTCAGGGATGCCGAGAGGGCCCAGCGGGTCACCGGAGGAACCTGGAACCGTCCCCAGACCCAAGGAGGACAGGGACTTCGGAGTCAGGCAAACCCGGGTCCCTGTCTTGGTTGCAGCCAGTAGTCACCAGCTCTGGGACTTTGCGCTTAACCTGGCTGAGCTCAGCATCCACGCGTGTAAATCAGGACTAATAACAGTATCAGCCTGAAAGAATTAATAGGATGAAATGAGAGCGTTTATACAGTGCCTGCTTCCTGACACGGGGAGGGTCTAGAATGCCAGTCCCTCTTCTCCCTCCCAGGCTCCCTCCTGCCCCCCACCCCTCCTCCCAGCACAGCACAGATGTCACACTCACCCCACCCCCACTGGCATCATTTCTGGGACCAGCACTCAGCTCTCCATGAGCACTCTTATACAACCCTGTGAAGTGAGATTTTATGATTAGGCTTATCTCATAAATGAGAAAACAGACTCAGAGCAGTGATATCAAACCACACAGCTGGTGAGGGACAGTGTGGGACTGAAACCCAGGCCTGTGGGACTCCAACGCCCTGCGATATTTGCTTTACCAGCTCAGGTGCGGCCCAGGCTGGCCCCTTCTCTCCCAGCAGGGCTGCCTGGGGACCGGCAGACCCGCCTGGCTGTCCTCGAGCAGGAGGCTGACCGGGGCTGGACAGCAAACTCCTCCTACCTCCACCTGTTCTGGACCAACCCCCCACTTTCCCAGGTAGACACGGCTTCAGGGTCTCCCCAGGTGCAGATGGCACCACATGGGGTCACAGGCCCTTCAAACAGGCGATTTACGAGCCTGTCACATAGACCTTTATGAACTACACCAGGATCAATGTTAATGCCTCCCTGACTAAGATCATGCCCCTGAGCAGCTCCTTCCCCTTGGAGAGACCTGGGGCTCTGTCCTGTCAATTACCCAGAGGTGGTGTCAGCTCACACGGGGGTCTGGGGGAGGCAGGACAGGACGGTGGGCTCTGCCAGGCTGGCCATGAACTCGCGTCTCCTTTAAGAGCCAGGCTCTAAAGTTCCGACTCTGCCACTTAACCTCTCTGCACCTCAGTTTCCTCATCTGAAAAATGGAAATAATAACAGCACTGGCTCATGTGGTTGTCATGTGGACCAAGTTAACATATGTAAAGAGCTTAGGACGAGGCCCCCAGCACGTGCCTTAAACAATCAGTGTGTGGTAGTTACAGTTAGTACGTTAAATGCCCCGTTCCACCCCCTCACCCCAGCTATCCCCCGCCCTCACCGCATCCCACCTCCACCACCCACACTTGCTCCTGGAACCCTGCCCACAGTCTTCATGGGCACCGGCTCAGAGGCCTCGGGGTGAGAATCCAGGGATGGTTGCATTTCTCAGGGGCCTCTGGAAACCTGAGCAGTTTTTGAGGCCCACAGGGACGCTTAGAGAAGCTAAGTTACTCACCAGCTACGGAAGATCAGGACCCAGGATGCATTAACTGTTAGGTGACTGAATCCTTCTCCCAGGGGCCACAGGATCTCAGCTAGAGCCTACCACTGGGATTGCCGGCTATGGAAGGGAAGCCCTCATCTGCCACAGTAGACCCCTAACCTATGGGTCTGTCCACCCTCTACCTGCCTGACCACCTCCTGCCAGCCTGCAGAGAGACTGTGCATTCATTCATTCAGTAATTCTTAAGGGAGATAAGAGATGAAAGTAAATAAAGCACTCCTTGTCCTCTAGAATTTTATAGCCTGTTTCTTCCACTAATGCATCCTGGGGTCATGACTTTCACTAGCTGGTCTGAAGGTCAGGGAGGAGAAACTAGGTTGGACTTCAAGAAGCACTTCTTGCGGGGAGGGGCAGTGCAGTGCAGTGGTTACAGGCACCGACTCTGAGGGTGACAGACCTGGGATTGCATCTCAGCTCTAAGCCTCACCAGCTGTGTGTCCTCAGGCAAGTAACCTAACCTCCCTGAGCATCAGGTTCCTCACCTGGAAAGTGAAGGTAACAGTATCTACCCCGTAGGCCCTTGTCAGGGTTAACTGAGACAAGGCGAGGGAGGAGCCTGGCACAGGTGAGCGCTCACTTCAGAGCGGCCTTTATTCTCTTGGAGGGGGTCGGGCTTTGGGGAAAGAACCAGGCAAATCCCAAATCCACTCCTGCCTCATTTGACCTCTCTGAGTCTCGGTTTCCTCATCGGTGAAATGAGAAGAACACAGCCTGACCCTTGGGAGGGGACGGGGGAGGAGCTGGAGGAGGAGGAGGTGGATCCATCTGGACCCTGAAGGTCCAAACCCAACACTACCCTCCGCCGTGGGAACCGTCAGCTCCTCCTCCCGCCTTCTTCGTCTCCACCTTGGTGTTGGGATCGCACGAAGGGCGGGGTGGGGGAGACGCGCAGAGATGAAGTCTCAGTCATGCCCTGATCCAGCGTCTGATGCCTCAGTTCCCTGCCAAGTGTTGCCCGGGCTCTGGGGACCCCTCCAGGGATGGGGAGCTCACCACCCCCTGGACTGGGCAGCAAGAACCCTAGGGCACCAGAGGGGATGTGGCAAGGAGCCCTGAGCTGCTGCAGCCTCCAGGCACCAGCCCTGCAGGGCGCAGCCGGCCCAGGGCCGCATCCTGAGAGGTGCCCCCAGCGTTGCAGGAGCAGTTTTCCCCAGTAACTCCAGGTACTATGGGAGAGAGGGAATCTGTGTGTTAGAGAGACAGTCAAAAAAATTTTTTTTAATGATAAAGAGAAGGGAAATCTAAAGTCTCCTGGGAAAAGACAGGACCCATTTTTCAATTTCTCTTTGAATCATCTGAAAAGAGTTACAGCTTAACCACAGTGGCTCTTTATTGATTCAGGGAGTAACAGAGCTATTAGTCCAAGACCCGCAAGGCAGGGCCTGGAGAGCAGAGACCTCAGCCCCCTGCTGTGATGTCCAGGGGGTAGCGGGCACCACATGCAGGGAACACTCTGCTCTGGGAGCCACCTCCAAGCTCTGCCTGAACTCACTGTGTGGCCTGGGGAAATCCCACTCCCTCTCTGGGCCTCTTCCCCTCCTTGTTCCTGAAGGGTGGGACCAAGGGGTCTCTGTAATTTATCCAGATCTGAGCTGATGTTCAGGATCTAAAATGGCCAAGGGGGCGAGAAGGGGCAGACCAGAGATGGACGGAAGGGTGTAGACAGGAAAGACCAGAGGAACAGCCTGGGTGACCATGAGCTTCCCCCAAACCTGGCTCCCAGGTCCTGACTGCACTGGAGGCTTCACCCTCCACCAGGAGCCCTGGGGGCATCCTCGACCCCTCCCGCTCCCTCCCTGCAGCCCACATCAAATCCACCTCCAGTTTCATCTCCCCAAACCGCTGCCATCATCCTCTCTCTCCAACTCCATGGCCTCTGGCCACCCCAACACCTGCCGTCATCTCCCATCTGGACCTTTTCTCAGCCTCCTCCCAGCCTCCTGCCCACTGTCCTCTCCTGACCAGAGGCTGCAAAGAGCAATTCACCGCAGAAATCCACTCAGGCCTCCTGAGTTCTGGCCTTTCCCCCGTGCTCTCAGGAGGAGGACAGAACTGCTCCCCATGGCCGACCTGGTCCAGTGGGGCCCGGCCCAGAGCCCCACCTCCAGCCTCACTTGCTTCCTCTTTTCCCATCACACCTCCACTCAGGCCCCGAATTCACCCCCCTCCCACTGCAGGTTCTTTGCATGCACTGGAGCACACCTCCTCCCCATCTCTCCAGAGTTTCCCCTCCTTGCCCCTCAGACCTCCTCAGGGAAGCCTTTCTCGACCTTCCTGCCAAGGTCAAACCCCGGCGCAGGCTCCCGAGCCCTGGGAACCTCATCCTGGGCACACTGGTCACAGGGAAGGTTCCAGGTAATTTGGGGACTGTCTGTGCCCCCACTGGGCTGTGAGCTCAGGGCTGGGGAGTGTCATTGTTTCGTTCACTGCTGTAGCCCCCGGAACAGGGCCTGGCACATCGTAGGTGCTCAGGAAATACTGGTGGGAGGAAGGCATGGAGGGAGAAGAATCGGTGGAGTTCACTCTGTTCAGAGAAGGTGCCTGGAAAACAGAACAGAGACACAGGACTAAAGGATGGAGGACCAGGGGCTCCCGAGCCACAGCCAGGGACTCAGGGGACATCGTCTCCAGCCAGAAGCCCCTGAGGCCGAGTCAGGGGACAGAGGATGAGAGTTACTCTGGGAAGCCCCAGATGGAGGCCCGAGAGGCAGGAGGGACAGGAGGGACATGGTATCCCCAGAGGAACACGGTCTCCACTCAAGGCTCCCATCTGCGGGAGGACCCGCCACTCTGACCACATCCCTCCCCTGCTCCTGAACCATCCTTGGCTCCCAGCACTGCCTGCTCAACCCACCTTCCCCGCCTCACCTCCCTCCATTTGTCCCCACAGGCCCTGGGCCTGGTCCCTAATCTACCACACTCTTCAGCTCAAGTGTCCCCTCTTCCAGGTCTTCTCTGATTCCCTTTGGTGCTTGTCGCTTCTCCGTTCCCAGAAGACCCAGCTGATGTCCCTCCTACAGAGCTTGTGTCAGTCTCACCACTAGATCGTGAGCTATTGGAGGTGACAGGAGGTTTTATTCTTCTCTCCCTCACCCTGGCAGACAGCCCAGCACGCAGTGGGTCTCAAACTGGGCTGGACAAAGGAATGAATGAATGAATGAATGAATGAACATTACTAGCCTCCATTAATTCAGGACCTGCTGTGTACCAGGCACTGTGCTGACATTTTACAAGCATCATTTCATTTACTCCTCCCTACAACCCCTTGTAGAGTGTACTGATATATGCCCATAGTACAGACAGGGAAATTGAGGCTCAGGGGGTTGGGTCACTCACCAAGGTCACACAGCTAGTAAGCTGAGGCAGTAGAACCTCCCTGCTCAGCTCCATCCGATGCCTCTTGTTGGGATCGCACGAAGGGCGGGGTGGGGGAGACGCGCAGAGATGAAGTCTCAGTCATGCCCTGATCCAGCGTCTGATGCCTCAGTTCCCTGCCAAGTGTTGCCCAGGCTCTGGGGACCCCTCCAGGGATGGGGAGCTCACCACCCCCTGGACTGGGCAGCAAGAACCTCAGGGCACCAGAGGGGATGCGGCAAGGAGCCCTGAGCTGCTGCAGCCTCCAGGCACCAGCCCTGCAGGGCGCAGCCGGCCCAGGGCCGCATCCTGAGAGGTGCCCCCAGCGTTGCAGGAGCAGTTTTCCCCAGTAACTCCAGGTACTATGGGAGAGAGGGAATCTGTGTGTTAGAGAGACAGTCAAAAAAATTTTTTTTAATGATAAAGAGAAGGGAAATCTAAAGTCTCCTGGGAAAAGACAGGACCCATTTTTCAATTTCTCTTTGAATCATCTGAAAAGAGTTACAGCTTAACCACAGTGGCTCTTTATTGATTCAGGGAGTAACAGAGCTATTAGTCCAAGACCCGCAAGGCAGGGCCTGGAGAGCAGAGACCTCAGCCCCCTGCTGTGATGTCCAGGGGGTAGCGGGCACCACATGCAGGGAACACTCTGCTCTGGGAGCCACCTCCAAGCTCTGCCTGAACTCACTGTGTGGCCTGGGGAAATCCCACTCCCTCTCTGGGCCTCTTCCCCTCCTTGTTCCTGAAGGGTGGGACCAAGGGGTCTCTGTAATTTATCCAGATCTGAGCTGATGTTCAGGATCTAAAATGGCCAAGGGGGCGAGAAGGGGCAGACCAGAGATGGACGGAAGGGTGTAGACAGGAAAGACCAGAGGAACAGCCTGGGTGACCATGAGCTTCCCCCAAACCTGGCTCCCAGGTCCTGACTGCACTGGAGGCTTCACCCTCCACCAGGAGCCCTGGGGGCATCCTCGACCCCTCCCGCTCCCTCCCTGCAGCCCACATCAAATCCACCTCCAGTTTCATCTCCCCAAACCGCTGCCATCATCCTCTCTCTCCAACTCCATGGCCTCTGGCCACCCCAACACCTGCCGTCATCTCCCATCTGGACCTTTTCTCAGCCTCCTCCCAGCCTCCTGCCCACTGTCCTCTCCTGACCAGAGGCTGCAAAGAGCAATTCACCGCAGAAATCCACTCAGGCCTCCTGAGTTCTGGCCTTTCCCCCGTGCTCTCAGGAGGAGGACAGAACTGCTCCCCATGGCCGACCTGGTCCAGTGGGGCCCGGCCCAGAGCCCCACCTCCAGCCTCACTTGCTTCCTCTTTTCCCATCACACCTCCACTCAGGCCCCGAATTCACCCCCCTCCCACTGCAGGTTCTTTGCATGCACTGGAGCACACCTCCTCCCCATCTCTCCAGAGTTTCCCCTCCTTGCCCCTCAGACCTCCTCAGGGAAGCCTTTCTCGACCTTCCTGCCAAGGTCAAACCCCGGCGCAGGCTCCCGAGCCCTGGGAACCTCATCCTGGGCACACTGGTCACAGGGAAGGTTCCAGGTCATTTGGGGACTGTCTGTGCCCCCACTGGGCTGTGAGCTCAGGGCTGGGGAGTGTCATTGTTTCGTTCACTGCTGTAGCCCCCGGAACAGGGCCTGGCACATCGTAGGTGCTCAGGAAATACTGGTGGGAGGAAGGCATGGAGGGAGAAGAATCGGTGGAGTTCACTCTGTTCAGAGAAGGTGCCTGGAAAACAGAACAGAGACACAGGACTAAAGGATGGAGGACCAGGGGCTCCCGAGCCACAGCCAGGGACTCAGGGGACATCGTCTCCAGCCAGAAGCCCCTGAGGCCGAGTCAGGGGACAGAGGATGAGAGTTACTCTGGGAAGCCCCAGATGGAGGCCCGAGAGACAGGAGGGACAGGAGGGACATGGTATCCCCAGAGGAACACGGTCTCCACTCAAGGCTCCCATCTGCGGGAGGACCCGCCACTCTGACCACATCCCTCCCCTGCTCCTGAACCATCCTTGGCTCCCAGCGCTGTCTGCTCAACCCACCTTCCCCGCCTCACCTCCCTCCATTTGTCCCCACAGGCCCTGGGCCTGGTCCCTAATCTACCACACTCTTCAGCTCAAGTGTCCCCTCTTCCAGGTCTTCTCTGATTCCCTTTGGTGCTTGTCGCTTCTCCGTTCCCAGAAGACCCAGCTGATGTCCCTCCTACAGAGCTTGTGTCAGTCTCACCACTAGATCGTGAGCTATTGGAGGTGACAGGAGGTTTTATTCTTCTCTCCCTCACCCTGGCAGACAGCCCAGCACGCAGTGGGTCTCAAACTGGGCTGGACAAAGGAATGAATGAATGAATGAATGAATGAACATTACTAGCCTCCATTAATTCAGGACCTGCTGTGTACCAGGCACTGTGCTGACATTTTACAAGCATCATTTCATTTACTCCTCCCTACAACCCCTTGTAGAGTGTACTGATATATGCCCATAGTACAGACAGGGAAATTGAGGCTCAGGGGGTTGGGTCACTCACCAAGGTCACACAGCTAGTAAGCTGAGGCAGTAGAACCTCCCTGCTCAGCTCCATCCGATGCCTCTTGCTCTCCTCCTGAGCTGAGCCCACAGTTCACGGTCACATCCAGGGCTTCCCTGCCAATCCCTCCACTCACTGAGGACCCACGATGGCTGCTTTGGCTGAAAGTCATGATCACAAACACCCGCCTCAGTTCAACAAAGAAGGACCTGTCTTTTCCCAGTGCGTGTGCAGGCATGAGTGTGTCACTTAGGGACCCCTGCATAAGTGACAGGTACGTCCATAAGAGACCCCTCAGTCCTACCCACGGACTCTCTCCATGCTTATCGTAGGCAGAGACCCCTGTCCTCTCCCCTCCAGGGGCTGGCAGCCCTCCCAGGCCCATGTGGGTGCTGGCAGCTCCCTCTCCATTGTTCCGGGAACATCACCTATAGATCATGAAGTCTGAGGCTGTAATGTCAGGGTCATTTGTATATCTCCAACGAGCCAGAGGCCACAGGGCTGTTCAGATCCCAGAGATTCTGGAGAGGGGAGGAAAATACGCAGATGAAAACAGAAGGAGCACAGAGGAAATAGGATGTGCCAGGGAGATTAATCCACTGCTCAGACATGAGAGAAATATGTTTACTTATATTTTATTGCATCTCATTGGAATGTACACATCATACTTAGCTGCTTGCAAGCCTCGGATTACCCAGAGAGAAAGCGAAATGAAAGACAAGAGAATAAAAACATGGACAAAAATGCTCCTGAAATTGGAATCATTAAGAGAGAGAAATAAAAGCCAGGCCTGAGACAAAAGCAGTCACTTGGCACCAGGGCCGTCTCAGCACTGACACCAGGTCCCCAAGGCCACAGAGCCCAGTGCCAGCTGCCCACCAGCCCTGCAGTCCTGACTACTGGCATCAGGGAAAGTCCCAGGCCAGATCAGGAAGCTCTGCTATCCTAGAGCTGCTCCCTACTTGCTGTGTGACCAGGGCAGGTCACTGCCTCTCTCTGAGCCTCATTCCCCAAGGATGAAATGAGAGGCCTGGACCAGACACCTTCAGAGGCAATGGGTGGGGGGGGAGCGGTTAAAATAAGAGCCCTTCCTGGGGCTCAGGGAACCCCATAGACAGCCCCTGTTATGAGCTGAATTGTGACCCACCCCCCATGCATATATTAAAGCCCTATCCAATCCCCAATTTGACTATACTTGGAGGTGGCCCTTTAAGGAGGTAATTAAGGTTAAATGAGGTCATAAGGGTGGGGCCCTAATCCAATAAGACAGGTGTCCTTCTAAAAAGAAGAGACACTGGGGTGTACACACTGAGAAAAGGCCATGTGAGGACCCAGAGAGAAGGCGGCTGTTTGCGACCCAGAGAGAGAGGCCTCAGGAAAAATGACCCTGCCAGCACCTTGATTTTGGACTTCCAACCTCCAGAACTATAAGAAAATAAAATTCTGTTGTCTAAGCCACCCAGTCTGGTAGCCTGTTATGGCAGCCCTAGCTGACTAATACACCCCAATAAGACCCACTGATAGATCTGAACCAACGGTACCCAGTAATCAGGATGACATCCTGAGGGCAGGTGGAGAGAGGTGGATGTTGGTACATTTTCCTGACCCTTATGCACCTTCTGTCTCCACCAGCATCCCAGCCCCTGTGCCATCTGTGCCTCCCCCATCAAAATTGCACCCAGGAAAGGCCCTGAAATCCCCTCTCACTGCAGAGTGATTGGCTGAGGAGGAGGAAGGAGTAGGGGCCTGGTCCCCCAGGGCAACAACTTCCATTTTCTAACAAATGGTCACTAAGAATCTCAGGCATCAAAGAGGGAAGACCTTGGTGGAAGGGAACCCTCCAGCTTCCTGGCTGCTGATTCTGCCCACCCTCAAGGCCAGAAAATCATGGGAGATGCAAGGAGCTCAGAAGGGACTGTCAGTGGAATGTCCAGGTGCTGCTGCTGGTGTATGTGTATGTGTGTTTTGAGAGAGACAGAGACAGAGACAGAGACAGAGGGAGGGACCAGTACCTCAGTAATAACACAGAGTGGGAGGCGACTCAGACACCTTACTATCCCTGGAACCAGTGATGAAGCCTCCTTAGCTGCCCAGAGCAAGAGTGCGGCTCCCAGGCAGGCTCTGGAGACACAGTCAAGAACCAGACACAGCCCTGGCCCAGAAGGGCCGACAGCCTGGCTGAGGCCCCACTATGTCAGAACATGGTGACCACTGGGGACACAGGAACACAGACCTGAACAAAACACAAAGATCTCTGCCTTCATGGCAAACCGTAGCCAACGTTTATTGAACATTTACTGCATTCTGAGCACCATACTAAGCCCTTTGCAGGACTGATCTACGAATTAGGTATTATCACTGTCCTCATTTTACAGATGAGGAAATTAAAGTTAAGTATCTTGTCCCATGTCCCACCCCATAAGTAAGTGCTGGCATCACGATTCAGATCCAGGTTGGTCTGATCCAGTTGGTTTTCTGAACACAACATTATTAGTACTAATAGAAGCACTATTATTATCTCATTAGCGCTATTAAGACAGACATCACCATTAGCCTGGAATCACTAGATCATGATGAGAGTTGCTGGCGCTTACTGAGCTGGGTCAACCAGGTGCCCCTTGCTGTGCTCAGCCTTTTACATCAGTATCACGTTAGAGAGCCTGGGAGGTGGGACTTTCCTTACCCCTGTTGCATAGATGAGGAAACTGAGACCCAGAGACGCTAAGGTATGTGAATATCCCAGCAGCTAGTGAGTGGCTAAGCAGGGATTTGCATCTAAGAGTAGCTCCAAAGCCCTAATTGAGGTCGAGAGAGGTTAAGCAACTAAAGTAATTAAACCCACACTATCGACACTTGCACAGCCAGACGTTTAAGGTGGCCAATTAGACAATGTTCTTATGTCGGCATGTACAATCCCAGCTTCTTGCTGCCAAGTACCATGCCTTTGACACCCTTGTATCAGTCCCTTCCTGAGCCATGGGAGTTAGCACATGCTGATACGTTCTCAAAAATGGAGCGAGGGTGTCTGTTGCAAAGGTCACTGAGTTATTTGAAATGGCTGGAAGTGTAAAGCTTTATTTTTGGGAGCCATGTCAAAACGTTCCTAGGGTTGGGGTGGGCGAGCAGAACCAGAAAAAGAGACTCGGTCACAGGTACGCCGGTCCGGGAAGCCTCTGTGTGCCCATGAGCCTGAGACTCTACTCTCCTCACAGAGACACCAGCGCAGCCAGAAAGCACCAGTACAAGGGCCTGCCAAAATCCAGCTCCCCACAGCAGGCACTGGGAAGCCCCTGACACCCTATCAGGCAGCCACAGGAGGAAGTAGTGGGAACCATGGCAGCACCAGATAAACCAAGCAGACCACAATGACTCTGATAACTAAACTGCCACTAGGACCACAGCCCACAGTGGTAGGTCAAGAACCCATGTGCCAAACCCAAACAGGGTGTTTGCCTGCTAAAAAAAAAGATTTAAATAGGGAGGGCCTGGACTCCTCTGGATGATATAGCCACTGCAATAAGGCAACAAAAATAAATATAAGGCACATGGATTTGAAAGAAAGAAATAAAACTGTCTCTATTCGGAGATGGTATGAGTCTCTTCGTAGAAAATCACAAGGAATCCACTAAAACAAACAAAAAAACAAAAAAAAAACCTTCCCAGAACTGAGTTCAGCAGGCACACAGTATAAAAGATCAACACACAAAAGTTAACTGTATTTACTAACAATGTAATTACTCACTGTATATACTAACGATGAACATGTGGAAACTGAAATTTAAAACACAATGATATTTACAGTATCCAAAGGAAATGACATATTTAGCTTATACTTAACAAAGCATATATGAGATCTGCATGCTGCAAATTACTGTAAAGAGCTTGGACGTTATCATTCCCATCCTCACAATAAGAAAAAAAGCCGGGCAAACTGAAAATCATCAATCATCTTCTGAGATCCATCAGAGAATTGAGGTCACAGACAAACTGGTGCCCTGAAACTTGGAAAGGCAAGAGGATACCTAGAATCACAGCTTACCAAGGACAGAAGCCCTTAACTGGAGCCAGCAAGTGTAGGAGCACTTTAAACTCAACATGATGAATTGCTGAGGTCTCATTGTTGACTAGCTTGGGAGCTAAAAACTCCAAGAAGGCAAGTCTTAAGGGGAACTCCCACACTTTTGTGAGTTTAACCTCCAGGAGCCCCATAAGGTTTTCAATGTGAAGACAGGAGAATTCAGATGCACTGAAAGACTGAGACATAATTCTAGGACTGTAGAATGTTTCCCCTCCCTGCACAACGCCACTTCAATAAGGCTCCTGTATAATAACGTAGCTAAAAGGACTGCAAGCCTCAGACCCTATTTAAGGAGACTCTAGGAAAAGTCAAGACAACACGGAGACAAAGACAAGGACACTGGAGGAAATTTTAGCCTCTGATAGTGGGACTACAGCAAATGTAAACACAGCCTAACTCCTAGCCAGATAAACATAAAACCTCCCATTAAACGCTGATTTACCTGGGTCCCTTTGACCTGACACATCATGTCTGGCTATCAACAATAAATTTCACTCAAAGGCAAAAACACAGTCTGAAGAGATAAAGTAAGTATCCCAAGGAGGAGGGTATACAGGCATCCCCAGTGAGGTATTGATGTTGTTTTTACAATAAAATAAGTCCATATGCTCTCACCCTGATGTGAGGACAAGTGATACACGATTCTCATTAGAAAGGGCATCAAAAAATATTTCAATATGGAAATCAATGGACGCTCGTGAAAAGAATTGCCAGCTGAATAATGAGGAAAGGCAAGTCAATAGAACTGAGAAAATATGGAGGAGAGAAGCCACAACTCACTCCCTGGTTACGGGGTCAGAGACACCAAATTGATTAAACAATGACACTGAATTATGAGGAAACATGCAACTTCTTAACAAAGACAGAAACCAACTAATGGGATAACGAATGATCCTCAAGGAGCATCAGAGTCTGCAGTCATCTGAGCATTTTCTAACCACGTAAATGCTTCCTAAAGCCCCCACCTCTGTCCTGATCGAGTGCTGGGGCTAGACCCTCAGCCAGGTCCCACCCTCACCATGCTCTCTGAGCTCAGTCTCCCCAATGCCTTCTCTGGACCAGAGACCAGTCCTTCCTGCCCACCTCTCCACCCTCAATGTGTAGTCCACCCCTTCCAGGAAGTCTCCCCTGATTACTCCAGGCCCCAGTCACTCAACCTCTGACCTCAGTCTAAACAGCAGTATGCCCTGAACCATGTGCTGATATTTAGTAAGAGTGTGGGTAGTGGCTCTTTCTTGCAGGTAAGAACTTGGACTCTGGAGTCAGGAAGACATGGGTTCACATCCCAGTTTTCTGTATGACCTTGACCAAGCTTTTACTAGCTCAGCCTAAGTTCTCTCATCTGTGAGGTGAGGGTTATGATTTCCACCTCTCAGCAGATTTAATGAAATGCGGAATGTAAAGTGTTGTCAAGATGCCTGACACTTAGGCAGTGCCCAAGAAATGTTGGTCATGGTTATAACCGCGCCTAACAGTGTACAGAGCACAGCCAGATCTGTTAGGGTCAAGTTCTCTCTCCCATAGAAGGTGACCACGTCTGGCATCTCTATGGCACTTTAAAGTTGGCAGAGCCCATTCACGCCTTTTGTCTGTGGGGAACCTCAGATCCCCAGAGAGCAGGCAGGAGTGTGAGTCTGGGGCCAGAATCTCTGGGTTCAATTCCTGCCTCCACCACCTCCTAGTTACCCTGTGCAAGTTCTTTCCCCTGTTTGACCTTCAGTTTCCTCACCTGTAAACTGGGGCTAACAATGCTATCTCTCTGTAGGATTGTTATAAGGTCTATACATGTAAAGCATGTAGGACAGTGCCTGGCCTGTTAAAGTCCCTCCATCATGTCTGAGATCTTTATCATCCTCCCCATTTTACAGATGAGCAAACTGAGGCTCTGAGAGGCTAAGGCACGTGTCTATGACCACACAGACGACGGCTGTCAAAGCCAGCTCTTTAACTCAGATCCATAGTGTCTGGACCCACATCCCACCTACCATGTGTCAAGGGCTGTGCTGCTCCCTTTACGCCTCATCTCATCCCACAGCCGTCCTCGGAGGGAAGTCTCCTCATCTCCCACTTCACAGGTGAGGGAACTGAGGTCCAGGGTGCGCATGGAACTGGCCCGAGGTCCCACAGCCAGTAAGGGAAGAATTCCCCAGAATTCAGACCCAGGGCTCCCTGTTCCCAAACCCGCAGTGAAGGCGGTTTCCTCCTCCTTTCCTTGTTACCAGGCTGCAGGGCGACCGATGGGCCCCAGCTGAGGGGAGGGGGCTGCAGGGACAGGGGACCAGCTGGGGCCTGTAGGGAAGGCAGGCTGGGCAGCCACCCCCAGGGCTCCAGAGATAGCCCGAGTTCCGAACTTTGTCTGCTGGAAACTCTGCAGATTTCAATCCTTTGCAAAGCCAGAGCCTCCTCTGAGAGCCGGAAGAGAGGGGAGAAGGACCCACTTTCTCTCCATCCTCTCCCTTTGGCACCCTGGTTCTGAAGTGGCACCAGCATTTGACTCGGAGTCCCATCACTTTACAAAGCCAGAGGGCTTAAGGCAGCATCTCCTCCAGGTGGGGAGGCAGGAAGTGGAGCCTACTTCCAGCCCCTCTTCCCTGCGGCTCTAGAGAGCTGTGTGGTGCTGCGAGCAGCGGGGACTGAAGGTGGGGAGCCCTCCTGTGCGCAGGGCCGTGCACGACCTGCCTGAGGTCACACAGGGAGTGAGGCACAGAGCTGGACTGAACCCAGGTCCACCGGGTTCCCAAGCTAATGCTCTTAACACTTAGGCGGCAGTCTGCAGATTCCCAGAAGAGGGTGCGGTGTGCGGAGGATTGGGAGGGCCAGGCCTGAGAGCCCCAAAGTCCCGAAACACTCCTTGCTCCCCCCAAGTGGTGGGGGCACGTCTCGAAGCTTCTACTCCTCGCAGCGGCAGCTAGCGCCAGTAAACTACTCCTGGTGATGGAGATGTTTGCTTGGGGAATTAGGGAAGCAGTAAACAGAAGCCGGTGTAATTAACCATGGACTGTGGATGTGCTCAGCCTTTCAATGCTGCACCCCCAGCAGTGGCTTCCCCTGCAGTGAGGTGATACCACTGGGTGGCGTTTGTCTGCCAAGATGAGCAAATGAGAATCAGAGTCAGAGCCATGGAGAGTCAGGGGATGCTTGGGAGACCACTTAGTATCATTCCCTCATTGGCCAGATAGGGAAAGCAAGGCCCTGAGAGGGAGAGACAGCTGCCCAAGGACACACAGCTGTCCTTGAGGGAATAGATGGAGCTCATGCCCTGCTCACTGTGAGTGCAGCTGGATCATCAACCCAACTTTGTGGTGTCCCTTTGCCCTGACCTCACCTTTGTAAATAGTCCATTTATTAAACTCTCCTCAGAAGCAGCTCGAGCCATAAACCAGTAGGAACACTTCATGGTGATTTTGAGGAACTGGAGGCTGAGTGAGGACGAGCTGGAGAGTGAGAAACTCAAGAAAGCCACAGGGGCTTCCCTGGTGGCGCAGTGGTTGGGAGTCCGCCTGCCGATGCGGGGGACACGGGTTCGTGCCCCGGTCCGGGAAGATCCCACATGCCGCGGAGCGAGTGAGAGGCCCTTGTACCGCCAAAAAAAAAAAAAAAAAAAAAAAAAAAGAAAGCCACAGGATGTGGAGCCAACACACTTACTAGAAAATGTAACATCCAAACAACTGACCATACCGAATGCTAGCAAGGATGCTGAGGTAGGAGCCTGCGCTCTGCAACGGGAGAGGCCACAACAGTGAGAGGCCCTTGTATCGCCAAACAACTGACCATACCGAATGCTAGCAAGGATGCTGAGCTACAGGAACTCTCACTTATTGCTGATGGGGAGGCAAAATGCACAGCCACCTTGGAAGACAGTTTGGCAGTTACTTACAAAGCTAAACATAGTCTTAACCTTACGATCCAGCAATCACACTCCTAAGTGTTTACCCAGTGATTTGAAAATTTATGTTCACGCAAAAATCTGCACATGAATATTTATAGCAGCTTTATTCACAATCACCAAAACCTGGAAACAATCGAGGTATCCTTAAATAGATAAATGAGTAAATAAAATGTGGTACATCCACGTAATGGAATATTATTCAGTGATAAAAAGAAACGAGCTCTCAAGCTATAAAAAGGTATAGATGAAACTTAAATGCATGTCACTAAGTGAAAGAAGCCTGTCTGAAAGGACTACATAATGTGATTCTAATTATATGACATTCTAGAGAAGACAAAACTATTAAGACAGTAAAAAGATCATCTAGTGGTTGCACAGGTTGGATAGATGAAGGACAGGGTATATTTTAGGATGTTGAAATTATTCTGTATGATACTGTAATGGTGGATACATGCCATTATGTATTTATCAGAGCCCATAGAACTTTACAGCACGAAGAGTAAGTCTTAGCGTATACAAATCTTTAAAACATCATGTAGGTGGTCAGAGAATCTAACTGTATTGCAAATGTAGGAAACAACCTGAGTAAAGGGAGTGGAGGGGAAAAGTGCTGACCTAAGTAGCTTTGGAAATGAGTGGATTCTGTAAGACTAAGATAAAAGGAACTGTACATAAGAACTGTGTGCTGGTGGATAAAGTTGTTTCCCGGGGGATACCAATGAACAATTCTGATACTGCCATGCATGTATGTATACTCTGGAATTGAACAATTAAGTAGACGAATGAGGGACTGTGGGAGCCAGATTTCTCACTGTTAGAGTAGGATTTTCTATATAAGCAAGGGGAGGAGGCTGGAATGATTCATGAGGTTACGGATTAGAGTTGGAAACATCAGCATGAACTCTGTGTTGCTTAATATCAATACTGACAGCTGTGTATAGAAATATTTTGGGACATGTGTATATGAATCAGTTAGCATACATCCGTATAGCTCTTTGCTCTATTAGTTGAGAGGGCCTAAAAGAAATGACACCCCAGTCACAATAAGCACAATTAATGTCCAGATCTTGGTCCCTCATATCATTCTCCAATGAAACAAACCAGGATTCCTTAAAGAAATGGCTGATTCTAGGACTGGGGCAGGAAATATACAAAACAATCCTGGAACAGGTTGTAGGGCCAGAAAATAGGGAAGTGCCCCACAAAGCTACAACAATAACAAAAAGCCACATTGATGGAGGTATGACAAAGGGACACAGGAGCCAACTGAAAGAGTTCCCAATGGTCAAAGTTTGAACAGCAAAATAAAATAGTACTGGAATAAAACCCAAAGACTACAATAAATATCCATGAGTCCAGGTCGATATAAATGATTGAATAAGTTAATAAATTAATATATTTATTTATTTATTATGTTTTATTAATTTAATAAATTATTCATGGGAGACAAATCTGCCATGAAGAATTCCAAGTAATTTTTGTAGATATTCTGCCCTCTTGGAGGGGCAGCATGGCTCCTACCCGTGTGTGGGCTGCACATAATGAGTTCCTTGCAAAGAGCACAGCATGGAAATGCATGTGGCGGGGAAGAGTAGCTTCACAGGAAAACCTGGCAAGCATCACCTGAGCCAGGTGATCAAGGTCAACACCAACAGTGATAAATCATGTTGATAATATGCACCTTGGCAAGGCGTGATGAAAATGAGACTTTGTGGTCATCCTTCCAAAAATTCACAGCCCCAGTCTAATCGTGAGGAAAACATCAGGCAAATTCCAATAAAAGGACATCCAAAAATAAATTTGACCAGTATTCCTCAAAAATGTCAAGGTCATCAAAACCAAGGAAAGTCTGAGAAACTGTCACAGCCAAGCCTTAAGGAGGCATGATGATTAAACATAACGTGGCATCCTGGACGGGATTCTGGACCAGAAAAAGGACATTAGGCAAAAACTAAGGAAATCTGAATAAAGTAAACTTTAGTTGATCATGCTGTCCTAATGTTGGTTTATTAATTGTAACAAATATCCCAGGGCTTCCCTGGTGTCGCAGTGGTTGAGAGCCCGCCTGCCGATGCAGGGGACACGGGTTCGTGCCCCGGTCCGGGAAGATCCCACATGCCGCGGAGCGGCTGGGCCCGTGAGCCATGGCCGCTGAGCCTGCGCGTCCGGAGTCTGTGCTCCGCAACGGGAGAGGCCACGACAGTGAGAGGCCCGCGTACCGCAAAAAAAAAAAAAAAAAAAAACACAAATATCCCAAAGTGATATAAGGTGTTAATAGTAGGGGAAATTGGGTGCAGGATATTTAATGAGTCTCTACGCTACCTTCTCAATTTTTCAGCAAATCTAAAACTGTATTTTTGACATTTCTGTTTTCTTGCTTCCAGTACTCTTTGTTTTGAGCTTATAATTAAGTGTCCTGGCGTGTTCTTGGTTATGGTTTTGTCTTTTAACGTTATGGTTTTGAGCAATCACTGTGTTGTTACGAGTGTAACCTCATAGCCTATCTCACAGCTGTTTCTGTTCACGGTGGAACATTCTGCCAAGTGGACCATCTTGAGTTTAGTAACTGAACTCCTCGTGTTGGGTTGATTGGATTGTTCTCAAATGTTTGCTGTTATAAGTAAGCCTAGAGACACAAGCTTCCAGAAAGGGATAGATGGGAGTCCTCAAGCCTCATTTTTTTTTTCAAAAAATACCTAATGAATATGCTACCAGTTCACTGAACAGAAAGAGTCTGATGGGGCAGAAACAGGAATAGCATCAATTCCCCCAGCCCTGCCTTCAAACAGGCTCCCTCTGAGCCCCCTACTCACCCCCAACGGGCACCATAGTTGCTTCAACCTTGAGCTCACCTTCAGCTGTAACAGCATCTTGTGGAATTAAGGCCTGCCCACTTATCAGCATGAAAAGATCCAGTCAGGTCCCCCCCTCCCCAGCTCAGGACCCACCAGGGTTCAGAGACCCCAGCTGGGGAAGTGCGGAGGTGGAGTACAGGCTCTGCTTGTTCCCTCCCCTTTCCCCTCTAGGATCCTGGCAGAGGACGGGAAGACTTTAGGGAAAAGGGGCGCCATTTTGCACTTGGCTGAGGCTGTCTGTGGTCCTCCCCCAGCTGTGGAGGTCCCGGGTACAGTGGGCGTGCACATGCCAGTTGTCTCCTGTGGCACAGAGAGATGTGCTCATTGGAGCTACACTGTTCCATGACAAAGGGCATGCTATGTGGCTGATCTTTTGTGTGCCACCCCGAACCCAAAGGTCTTCCTTGTTCAGTCCACCCACTGCTGGGATCCCCTTCCCCCCCAGGAAGGGCTCCCAATGAGATTATTCAAGGCTCAGTGAAAGTCTGTGTCTTCCCCGTGTGTCTTACTCCACTTGGGGCTGCTATAACAAAAGTATCATAGACTAAGTGGCTTATAAACAACAGAAGCTTACTCATTACTGTTCAAGAGGCTGGGAAGTCCAAGCTCAAGGTGCTGGCAGATTTGGTGTCTGGTAAGAGCCCTCTTCCAGGTTCATAACAGTCGTCTTCTCCTTGTGAGCTCACACAGCAGAAGGGGCAAGGGATCTCTCTGTGTCTCTTTTAGAAGGACACTAATCCCATTCATGAGGCTCCACTCCCATCACCTAATCACCTCACAAAGGCCCCACCTCCTAATACCATCACACTAGGGAGTTGGTATCCACACATGAGTTTTTTTGTTTGTTTGTTTGTTTGTTTGTTTGTTTTAACACATGAGTTTTGAGAGGAGGGGGACACAAACATTCAATCCATATCAACACGGTCCACAGAAAACTCCCCTCCACTCCCCACCTGGGAGCACAGCTGCCCTTCCCTGCCCCCTCATCCATCCCTGCCCTATTGAACAGCCCTGGCCAACTTCCAACCAACCTCAGACCTTCTGAATTCTCCAGACATGTTGATGTAGGTGACTGTATCTCCCAGCAGTTGTCACACGAGGAAAATGAGGCACAGAGAGGTTAAATCCCACATATAACACAGAGGATCAACAGAGCCAAAAGTTTGCTCTCTGAAAAAATTTAAAAACAGAGAAGACTCTGGCAAAATTGAACAAAAATAGAGAGAGAGTGACAGCACAGATAAGCTAGATAAGCAACAGAAAAGGGAAATCACCACAGAAATTACAGAGATAATACATGGAAATTTGTATGAACAACTGTATAATAAATTTAAAATTTTAGATTAATAGAATATATTCCTAGAAAAATATAACTACCAAAACTGACCCAAAGAGAAATTTTTTTATCTCCATAATTTTGTAATCATTAAATTGAATCAATAGTAGAAATCTTCCCACAAAGCACTTTATCCACATGGTTTTATAAGTGAGTTCTCCCAAACATTTAAGACAGAAATCTTTCCAGTTTTGTGCTAACACTTTCATTTATGAGACCAAAAAAACCTTAAATCCAAAGTCAGACCAAAAATGGGAAACTATGGAACACACTCGCTCACAAGTGTGCATGCAAAATTGGCAAGAAAATTCCAGCAATGAATAAATTAGATAATATATTATGACCAGGTTTGGTTTTTCCTAGGAATGTGATGCTAGTTTAGCATTAGTTGATGAATTAATGTAATTGATCACCTTAGCAGATCTTTTAAAAGCATACAGTCATCTAAATAGATGCAGAAAGGGCCTTTGATAAAAGTTGGCATTCATTCACAATAAAACTCTTAGCAAACTAGGAATGAAAGGAATAAAAGGGCTTCTGCCAAAAAGCCTACAGCAAACATCATATTTTGTGGTGAAATGTTGAAAGCTTTCCCTTTAAAATTAAGATCAGGAGCAAGACAAGGATGGCTGCCAACATTATTAATATTCAACATGGGAGGTCTTTTCTAGAGCACTTAAAAAGAAAGAGAAATGAAAAGTATACAGGTTGGAAAGGAAAAGCAAAAACTGTCATATTTGCCTATGCTGTGTTTGCCTCTCTGGAAAACCCAAAAGAGCCCACAGATGATAAGAGAGTTTAACATATTTGCTGGATTCAAAATCAATATACAGAGATAAAGATGCCATTTCCAAGAGAAGAGGAATTTTACAAACTTTTTACAAACTTTCTGAGGTCAATAAAACCTAACAAAACTTGTAAAGTTCTTTATGTAGAAAATTAATATTTGCATATGCCTGATATGAGCTTGGCATATTGTAGCACTTCACTGAATGTGTGTTTCTGTTTCCCGCCTGCCCTATACCTGAGATGTTTGCATTTTCGTCTTAAAGAAACACTATTGGATTTGGCAGAACAATTTGTGCAACGTTGAGTCTTACTGACCCCGTGTTCCATTAAAGATTAATATTTGCATAATGCATTTGCCAAACACCTTCACATTCATTATCTTGTGCCGAAGAGAAGGGGGTAATAATGATCGCATTTGCACTGGAGGAAAGTGCAAAAAGCAGGATCTAGTCAGTTTGGCGTCAGATTTTGGTCCCAGGTCTGTCCTTGTTTCTATGGCCGTGGTGTTTCACCTGCCCTGCGCCTGTTTACCTGGCTTATTCACTGAGTAACCACATGGGCACTTACTGGGCCCTGTGCCAGGTGCAAGAGGCACAGCGATGTGCCCGGTGGGCACGAAGCTTGTCTTCCTGGGGTTCCAGCTACTGGAAGGTCCATATCATCACACAACTGGATGGCACTGTGCTACGTAAGATGCTGAGTGCAGAGGAGGGCAGCAAGGCGGCTTCCTGGAGGAAGGGGCATTTAATTCCAAGCTTGAAAGACAAGTCATCCAGAAATCAGGAGTGGGGAGGAAGTAGAAAAGAGGAAAAAAGGCATCCAGGCCGAGTAGACAGCATGTGCTTGGAGGAGAGAGAGCTGTTAAGGACAGGTAGAAGTTGGTCCGGCCAGAACGTAAGGTGCGCAGGCGTGGGGAGTGAGCAAGGAGATGTTCAGAAGCCAGCCATTCCAGGGCCCCGCACACTGGGCCGAGGAGTATGACCTTGACCTTAAGAGCAAGGGGCAGCCACTGAGGAGTAAACAAGGTTATGACAAAGCCAGGCCTGTGCTTCGGAGGACAGAGTGGGCAGACTGGAGGGTGGGAAAGAGGAGGAGACCCTGAAGTCAGGAAGTTGGGTTGGGTCAGAGGAGAGCCTTGTATGAACTGAGAGGACCCACTCTCTGCCATTCCAGAGACCTCATAACCTCATGAGCCCACTCCCAGCATCCATCCAGACTCTGGGCTGCAGCGACAGACACTGGTTCAGCAGCTGAGGCTTTAGAGGGGGATGGTTGGCCCCAGAGCTGGAGAAGAGGCTCAGAAGCTCTCGGGACTAAAGAAAGAACAGCCAGAGCCAGGGGCTCAGGCCACCATACTCTCTCCTATACCATCTTGTATCTCTGCTTGTCCCTTCCTCTTTCTGCAAAGTGGCCATCATTACTTCTACTGTACCCAGGGCATGCCCCATGAGCCAGAAAGGTAGCCCCAAGCTGTTGCCAACCCCATGATCCCAAAGGCAATAGAGAACTTCTTCCAAAAGTTCCAGGAGAAAATCCCAGGGAGGAAGCCAAACAGCATATGGGAGGCATTCTGTCCGATGGTTACACTACCTCACGTATAAAAACAAACGTTCACCACAGGCACTGGCAATATCCCTAGGAACTGTCCGAGCACATGGCCTCAGACAGCGGACTATTAGGTAAAAGGCAGACCCCTTCCATCATTTCATGCTGCCTACAGCAAACAGTCCCCTGGCGCCCACGACCCAGATCTTCCCCAGCCTCCTGTGGTCTCAGACAAGACCTTGCCTGGCAAACCCTCAGCCCAGCAATTCCGCATCTAGGTTTCGATACTAGAGACCAATTCCCATGGGAACACAGCAAGGCTCGCACAAGGATGTTCATTGCAGTGTAAGGATGTTCCTGCAGAGGACAAAATGGAAACAACCTTAATATCTAGTATAGGGAAATGAGAAATGGCGAAAGAAAAGGAGAAAGCAAAGGAAAGAGGGAGAGAGAGAGGGAGGGAGAGGGACAGAGAGGGAGAGAAGGGAAGGAAGAAAAGAGAAATAGCCAAGTATTTGAGATAAATCACTTCATTAAAACCAGTGAGGTCCCTCTCTGTATACTGACATAGAAAGATGTCTATGATATTGGTAAATTATTAAAAAGCTAGATGCACAAATACATATAATATGATAACTTTTATCTGTGATGTCCATTGCAGCACTATTTACAATAGCCAGGACATGGAAGCAACCTAAATGTCCCTTGACAGAGGAATGGATAAAGAAGATGTGGTACCTATATACAATGGAATATTATTCAGCCAAAAAAAGGAACAAAATAATGCCATTTGCAGTGACATGGAGCACTATTTACAATAGCCAGGACATGGAAGCAACCTAAATGTCCCTTGACAGAGGAATGGATAAAGAAGATGTGGTACCTACATACAATGGAATATTATTCAGCCAAAAAAAGGAACAAAATAATGCCATTTGCAGTGACATGGATGGACCTAGAGATTGTCATACAGAGTGAAGTAAGTCAGAAGGAGAAAAACAAATATCATGTAATATCGCCTATATATGGAATCTAGAAAAAAAAGGGTACAGATGCACTTATTTGCAAAGCAGAAATAGAGACATAGATGCAGAAAACAAACTTATGGTTACAAAGAGGGGAGAGAGGGTGGGATGAATTGGGAGATTGGGATTGACATATATACACTACTATATACAATATAGATAACTAAGGAGAACCTACTTATAGCACAGGGAAACCTACTCAGTGCTCTGTGATGACCTAAATGGGAAGGAAACCTAAAACATAGTGGATATATGTATACGTATAACTGATTCACTTTGCTGTACAGCAGAAACTAACAAAATATTGTAAAGCAACTATACTCCAATAAAGATTAATAAAAAAATAAAATAAAATTAAGCCTGCATATGTGTGTGGTGTATCAATGCAACGATAAGGGTCTGTGAGGGTTCCATATCACACCCACGTCAGTGGTATGAGGCGGGATGGGCTTTGGAGGGGAACGCAGCACAGAGGTAGTTTTTCTCTGTGTGACCTGCTTGAATATATAACAATAAGAGGGATTGCTTTAAGGCTTTGGATAATTAGAAATAATTTTAAATAAATGAGAGAAAACAAAATGGCAGGCAATGTTGCTTGTAAAGGCAAATTAGGAAAAAAAAGTCACCTAAATACAAAAATACATCCAGAGGGAACTAAAATAAATGATGGTGCCTGTTACAACGGGACACCAGGCAGCCAGTGAAAGACAGAGAAGATTTACATGGGGAGATATTCGCAAATGAAAAGCAAATTACAAATTAGCGTGTACCAAGTATTCTTACGTTGTAAAAGAAAGAAAGTTTAGAATATGCATAGAAAAATATAAGCCATAGTGGAAAGAGTAGGACTTAGAAACCCACGGACCTGGGTTTCAGTCTCGCTAATAGTTATCAGTGGAGTACTGTGGGGTTCACTCCACTGCTCTGAGCGTCGGTTTACCCATCCTGAAAATGAGAATAACAACAGTGTCTACCTCACGGGGCTGATGGGAGGATTAACTGAGCTAATGTAGCCAAAGGCTTATCATCGAGAACACAAGACAGCAAGATGATGATGATGATGGTGGTGATGATGGTGATGATTTTCTAGTGTTTCATCCAGGAAGCAGTTTGAGACTAAGGGAAGGGAACAGGGCAATTTTTTTTTCTTAAACATCTTTATTGGAGTATAGTTGCTTTACAATGTTGTGTTAGTTTCTGCTGTGTAACAAAATGAATCAGCTATTTTACTCTTTATACATTCTTACAACATTTGAATGTTTAACAGTGAGATTGTGTTACTCTCTACTCTGGACTGAATTGTGTCCCTTCCCCCAATTCTCACATTGAAGCCCTAACCCCACCCCACACTGTGATTGTATTTGGAAATGGGGCCTTTGGGAGATAATTAGGGTTAGATGAGGTCATGAGGGTGGCGCCCTCATAATGAGGTTGGTGCCCTTATAAGAAGAGACACCAGACTGCTCACTCTCTCTGTCTCTCTCTGTCTTTCTCTCACCATATGAGGGCATGGTGAGTAGGAGGCCATTTACCAGCCAGGAAGAGATGCCTCAGCGGAACCCAACCATGCTGGCACCCTGATCTCAGACTTCCAGCCTCCTGAACTAAATAGACAAATTGTTGTTTAAGTTACCCAATATATGCTATTTGTTATGGTAGCCCGAGCTGACTAAGACACTCTCAAAATTTAAAAATACATACGCTAATAAAGACTAAAGGGGGAAAATAACCTTGGCTCAGCAGCCGACTGCAATGTGTCTGTTCTGCTGGGCTCTACACCCTGGCACTGCCCTCAGAGGAGGCTGCTGGACCACCTTGTGGGTGAGTACACCTGACCACGTCCCCTCTCATTCTGAGAAAATCACATCTACACAGTGATTATGGAGGAGGACCAGGAGATGTGCCAGGCTCTCAGAGCACAGTGAGACAGACAAAAATGATCCCTCCCCCCCTGGAGGGGGCTTGGGAGCCAGAGGACCGGCAAAGGTAAGTGACAAGTGTTCTCCTGTCGCCTGCCAGCATCCTGTGATTTAATACAGTTTGGACATTTTTCCAGCTGAGTGGCAGCCGGGGCTCCAGCCACATGAAATCAGGCAGATAAAAGCCAGAGCAAAGGGCACCGAGACCTTGGCTCCCTGTCAGTCTGCCGCCAGCTCTGCCAGAGCCCAGCTGGCATGTTAAGTTTCTGAATCAATAAGGAAATGGATCAGGGCCGAAGGGAAAAGAGAGGCTGAGAATTCCACAAAATTTCTCCTTCTTTGAGTCACATGCTTATGCTGTCGTACCTTCCGGCATCAGGGAGGCCCATCCAGCGACACAGAGGAGATCCCCAGCCACTGGCAGTGGATTCTGAGCACCTACTGTGCGCCAGGCCAGCACAAGGCCCCAGGAATGCAGCAGCGACAGGACAGGCAAGGCCCTGCCCATGCATACCCTCAGGATGATGATAGTAAATCACAGTCCTTCATGCTCTCTGCTCTGTGCTCACTGCTCTCACCCATTTCTCTTAACCCTTGCAGCCACTCTGTGAAGGAGGATTACTGTCATCCTATTTTACAGAAAATGAAACTGAGGCTCAAAAAGACGTCACCCATTGGGACATGACCTGTGTAACAGCAGAGTCAGAACGTGAGCCCAGGTCCATCTGTGCCGAGGGTATGCCCTGGATCACCACACAGTGCGGCCTCCGTGGCATACGTTAGAATATTCTAGAAGTGAGACCCAGGCCCAAGGTCTCCCCACAGTCAGGGACAGACCCCAAGTGCAATTCCTTGCACACACCCGGATAGGGGCTGGACAAGCCTTAAAGTGGTTTCTTAAATATAATGTCAATCTCGACCCCATGCCTCCTCCCTGCAGCCGCCATCTCCTTTATCTTTTCAACCCCACCCTCTTGGTTTTAACTGTTTATGCATCTGTGTTGCGGATTCACCATGAGGTCCAGGAGGGAGTACCCAGCACAGGGCCTGCACACAGTAGGGCAGATGGCGTGCAGTTCTGAAAGGGACCTGGAATCCCATGGTGAGGGGGGGACAGGGTCTCAAGTTCCATCTTTGCTCTTCACCAGCGACAGCCCCCAGGCACTTTGCACCCGAGGGTCTCCTGCCCTCCCATGTAAGATCTGAGAGCATCCTCACCTCCTCCAAGGCTGTGGTTGGAGTTCAAAAGAGAAAACGGGTATAAAGCTCCCAGCACAGAGACCGGTACTTACCAAGTTCATGATGAAGTCTGTGGTTATTAAGGATGATGATACTTATAACAACTGCTTGAAAAAAACATAAAGCCAGGGGTTGTTATTTCCTTCTCTTTTGAGACTTCTGCTCCCTCTTAGCATTCATTCATTCATTGATTCATTCATTCAATCCACTCACGTGAATTTGGTACCTTCCACGGTCCAGCAGGGCTCCTCCTGGGACTACAGGCGTGAAGGGGACAGGCAGGGTCCTGCCCTCCTGGGACTGATAGTGCTGTGGGGGAGAGTAACGACCATCAAGGAACCAGACTAATGAATTAAACCATTGCAGGGAGCTCCCTGGCGGTCCAGTGGTTAGGGCTCCGCGCTCTCACTGCTGAGGGCCCGGGTTCAATCCCTGGTCGGGGAATTAAAATCCCACAAGCCTCGTGGCCAAAACAAAAACACTGCAGCCTGGGACGAGGAAAGCAGGGAAAAAATAGGATGCTGTAAAGGAGAATGATGCTTTATCTGACAGGATCATTCTCCTTAGTGTGAGAAAGAAAACTCATGACCCATCACCCCACCAGCGTTGGCAGGGCACTGAGCTCCTCGGTGACCCTTGAGCTGTCCCCTCTGTGTCCCGCAAGAACCATGCCCTGCTTGGCACACTCCCACCCCCCGTGCAGCCCCCAAGCTCCTGACGGCTCCACACCACCTGCTTGGTGGTGCCCTCTTCTGCCCACCGTGCCTTCTGTAGCCGACCATCCTGGGGCCCCTGCACAGCTCTCAGCACCTCCCCGTCTCGCACACTGACTGCTCTCAGCCCTGGGAGGGGAGGGCATCTCAGGGATGGGACCATTTGGCCCCTGTCCTTAGCCAATCGGACCAGGACTGGACACTTGACCCAGGCCAGGCCAACCAGGCTTGGATTCAGCCTGAGAGACCCTGGCCAGTCTCTGTGGGAGGAGAGAGGGCCCCTTGGCTAGAGTCCCAAGTCACCTTGTGGACTGCAGAGGGAGAGGATGGGGCATGGATGAGGGAGGAGAAGGGGCCTGGTGCTTCCTTTCCCACAGCGCAGCTGCCCCTCCCCTGGGGTCTGTGCCCCCTCCCTGCCCCCACCATTCCATGTATTGAGCTCCTCGTTCATCACTTAAGCCAGAGAGCCTTGATTCAGCTCCCCTCCCCCTCTCCTCGTGGCCAAGTCAGTGGCTTCCCTCCCACAGCCCCTCAGAGCCCCTCTGGGCTCTGTGACTTCTCTGTTACTTCCCAAGGGCCAGACTCCCTGGCCCTTGTTTGCTGAAGGAGTGAGAGAATGAGTGAGTGGGTGACAAAACCTCCGAGCACCCTCCCTGTGGGAGGAGCCAGGGCCCAGGGATGCACAGACTGGGTTTGATTCAGGTTCTGCTGCTTCCTGGCCCCGTGCTCTTGACCTGATGTTTGTCCTCCCTGGGCGTCCACCTCCTCAGCGGGGAGGGTGGGTTGGGCACCCGGGTGATGTGGGGAACATGCTGGCATGTGGCAGCACCCAGTCAATGTCATAAGGAATGACAGATGCTAGATGTAGCCCCAGCATCGTTCTCCCTGATGCCTATTCCTAGAGTCCTCCCCAGGAGGTGAGGGGGGCTCAGGATCTGCAGGGACGCTAGAGGCAAACGCCAGGTCAGGTGGCCTAATGGCTTCTTCACCGGGAGGGGGGTAGGGCAGGGACTCCAACCCCACCTGAGCAACCTCAGCCCTGTCCTCCCCCAGGAGTCCAGCTCAGGCCCCGATGTCCTCCTCCAGGCCTGTCAGCACCTGTCCCAAGTGTCACTGTGGCCACGGGAAGTGCAGGCGGAAGGTGACCTGCCATGGTGCCCGCTGAGGGCTGAGCAGGGCCCCAGCTGCTCAGCTCTGTGGTCAGATGGCAATAGGACTGCAGGCCACGGCTCGGGGAGGGGGAGGGAGAGGGAGAGAAGAGATGCGCCTGGGGGTGGGGGAGGGGAGGAAGCAGAGAAAGAGAATAATGGTTTTAGATTCAGAGAGGAGAACTTAGCCCTTTAATTCAGTGTGTGTTTTCAACGGGATAGATTTCTTTTTACATTATTATTATTTTTAAACCCTAAGTGTCTAAACCTGTCTTTTGCCAGCGTTCAGATTTCAGGCCCACACCATGCGCCTCCCCCTGACTCTTGCTTGGGGGGCCTGACTCACCTGTGCAGCTTTCTAGGCTGGTCCAGGTAGGAGTGGGGCTGCCCAAGACAGGCAGGATGGCCAGACCAGGTCCGCTGGGCCTCGTCCTCTGACACCCCAGGGACTGAGCACTTAGAGGGAATGGGAAAGTGGCTGGACAGCTCGCAGTTTGGGTACTTGGGGAAATCACCCCATGTCCGTGGGCCCCAGTGTGTTCTCGTGCGTAAAAGAAGATCAATTCTTAGGGGCGTGGCGGAAAGGGGAAGTGCTGTGATAATGTGGGAAGAAACATGGACTCCCTTCCCCATTTCTGATGTGAGCAGTCGCTCGGAAATGTTGGGCTCCTATGCCTCACTCCCAGGGCTCCTCCCTGCAAAGCCACAGCAATTGGGAGGATTGTGCAAATAATATAAAACCAACCCAAATTGACTTAAAATGGGAACTTAATGGCTGCAATAGCTGAAAACTCCACAGGGAGTTCCAGGTCTGACCTGGCTTCACCAGGGGTCCCCACAATCTCCCGGGACCTGGTTCCTCTGGCCTCCATCTCTCACGTCTCTCACTCCTGATGCCTCCGGGCTGGCTGTCTCAGCAGCACTCCTTCTCTGGGTGCAGGAGTCTGTTCCTAGGAGCCCAGCTCCAGCTCACACAGTTAGGCCACATACCCCTCAGAGCCAATCACTGTGTTCATGGCAAAAGGCATGTCCAGATCAGCGTGGGCCCAGGTCGTGCCATCCGGATCTAGAAGGCTGACAATGGGGGCAGGGAGTCCCTCCAAAAGAAAACCAGGAGCTTTTTAGCAAAAGAAGGGGATTGGAAGCTTAGTGACCTCACACATCACTTGAGCAGCTGTGAAACTCATTTACATCACAAAAGAGCAGTGGACAGTGGTAAAGACCTACAGAGTTCCTACTAAGGTGTCAACATCACTACCTGATCAGGCAGTTCTGTTCCACCTGTTCTTATCCCCATTTTACAGATGAAGAAACTGAGGTTCAGAGAGGTTAAGTGACTTGGCCTGGGGTCACACAACCAGTCCATGGAGGAACCAGGGTGCTATCTCAGGACCTGCTCTTAATCACCATGCTGCACTGCCACCCTAAAGGGAATAAGGACAGCCAGCACAGTGATACTAATGATGACAGCGTGGGGCTGGCTGAGGATGCAGTGGTGACAGCCCAGCGAGGGCAGGCTGAGTGATGGATTCTGGGAAGTTGTAGGTTTCCTCTCTCCCTGCTGTTCCAGCCCCTAGCTCCACCCGCTCCAAGTGCTCAAGGGGATGCGCCCCACCCATCAGGGCTGCAGTGCTTCCTTCAGCTAGAAGCCTTGCATTTCTATAAAAATCAAGGGGAAATGTGGCCCCAAATACACCCCCTCTCCTTTCCTCTCCCTGCTTCTCACCTCTGGCCCCTGCTGTACCAACAAGGGGCGAAAGGAAAGTCGAGCCTCCCAGCATTTATCACTGTGGGACTAGAAGCCCGGTAACAACCTTTATACTTTGGCAAGGGGAGGCGAGGGTGCATGGGTCACAGTGGTGCTGAGCTGAGGTAGGAACACATGTTTCCCTGGGCAGATGTGTGTCTCTGGGTGGGAGGCAGGACCTGCAGAGATGCTCACAGCCAGCGCTGGCCTGAGGTCAAGGCGGCCTCCTCCCAGGGGCTCTAGAGAGGGCAGTGCTGATCCCATGGGGGATATGCACTGATGGGGATTACAGGCACAGAGGGAGGCTGTTCTGATGCCAGGAGCCTTCACTGTGCTTGAGGGTGAGCTTGACCTGCAGGGAGAGCTGATCCTACAGCTCAGAATGGCAGAGCCAGAAAGGCCCTTGGAGAAGGGGTCACCCATGCGCTGGGGGGCAGAGGCCACCCCAGATGGACTGAGGGCCAGGCGACCTGCTTCCCAGCCCCACCCTCAGGTTGTATCCCTCCCTGGGCTCAGGGACCACCACTGTGGCTGGAGGAACTGGTCTGAGCCCGAGGTCTCCATCCCTGCTCTGAGAACCTGAGCTTGACCATCTCTGCACCGGCCCTGGCCTGCTCTCTAATGAGGCCTCCGCCTGGGATCCAGCCCTGCCGGTCTGAGGCCCCACTCTGCTCCTACAGCCCCTCACCACCACCACCCACCCCCAGCCCAGGCTCCCAGCTATGGGCTGGCATTATGATCCTCAAATTACAGATGAGAAAACTAGGCTTAGAGGATTGAGGCCGGGAGGAAAGTGCATCTCAAAAACCCAGGTCTCTATGGCTCCAAAGGTCAATTCTGCACAGGCTGCTCTGCCTCAGCTCTCCAGGGCTGAGAGCCTGGGCCAGGGGGCGGGGGTGGGCCAGGAATGGCCTGCAAACAGACCAAACTTGTGGGCAGAAGGGGGTCTAGGAGAGAGTGTAAGAGGGCTGGTGGAACCAGCCGTACCTCACCCTGGATTCGCTTTTACCCCTGAACTCTGCAGGGCTTGCTGGACATTCCATGTTTCTTGCCTCTTCCATCTGGCTTTGACTGCTCATTCCTTTCTTCTTAAGATGCCCTTCTTTCTATTTTGTCCACTTGGCAAGCTCCTATTCATCCATCAAAACCCAGATTAGAGGACTCCTCCCTGCCATTTCCCAATCCCTATAAATTCTCGTCTTTACTCTATTGCTTCTGAACTAACATCTTGTGTGTAAGTCCTTATCCACTAAATTGTGATTTATTTATTGCCTACTCATTCACAAAGCTGGATATGAATGTTGGCAGGAGACTGGCAATCAACTGACCAGGACTGGACCCATGAATGCCCTCTGAGGCATGACCACTCCCATCCCTGTGCCCCTGTGCCCCTGGCTCTCCCCTGGCTCACGGCCCATCCCGTCACGAGATGTGGCATTTCCAAAGGGCAGGCTGAGAACCTTGATTTCTTTAGTGTAATTGTCAGCAGGGGCTGGCACAGAAAGTGCATCACGGATCCAGGAGGGGGCAGCCTTCTCTGCTTCTGGGTGGAGCCCGGCCCTCCTCTGGTGACCAGAGGCCAGGCAGACCAGGGAGCAGGAGGACCTAGCCCACTTGACCACAGGGGCACAGCCCACAGGACAGCCTACAGGCACCTCCACAAGTTTCCTGGGTAGTGACAGCAGGAGGGGGCACAGAGAACCCTCCACCTGTGACCAGAGCTGTTAGTGGGCTGGGTTTTGAGCCCACATGAGACACCCAAGGGACCCTCAAATTGAGGGAGAGGCTTTCAAGGGACCACAGTTCACTCAGGTACAGGAGGGATCAGAACTGGCAAGGTCAAGTTTAACTGATAGATTCTCCCTTTTTCCACCCATAGCTGGGGAGACCCAGGGACATTCAGAGACTGTGGCCACCTAGCCTGGGGTCAGTCCCCCCACCTCACACCTGCCCCCCATCAGGTGGCCTAACACAGAGTTGGGATCTCCAATGGCCACTGTTGGTTGAAAGGCTCCAGATCTCCCAGACCCGGTGGCACAACATCTCCAGCCCTAGAGCTCTCTGCAGTGGGCACGACAGTGCCTGGGTGACCCCACGCACACACTCCACCTACGAGATTTGTATGCAGCGCAAGGAGGAGAGCGTGGCAGCTTATCTTATTTTCTTTGAACAAATCAACTTTCTGCCATAGCCAAGCAGTGTGGAGATTTCAGTGTGTACAGACATCAGAGATAGGAAAACGAATATCCAGTTCTGTGGGTTTTATTGGTCTCACCCACGCTCACCTGCCATCCCTCCTGGGTCTCCCCTGAGGCCTAGCTGTGTTCTCAAAGCCCCATGCTGCCACCCGGGCATAAGCACCCCATGGCAGCCTTGCCTCCTGTCTCTCTGTCTCTCCTCCCCTGCACCCCCTTCTCTCTCCTCTCCCTCCTCCTCCTCCCTTGCTGCTTGCCCTCTCTGAGCACAGGGAAATGTGATCTCAGAAGTGTCGCCTTCCTTTAATCAGGACCTAATTCCTTATCAGAGCTCAGAGATGGCAGTTTCCAAGAAGACAAGGAAGGTGCTAGTGGTGATTAACGCTTCCCTGCTCTCTGGAAAATAGGACTTAGTCCAGGATGTGGATTTTTTTTTTTAAGGTGCTTTACCATAAGAGATTCTGGGAGGCCAGCCCCTGGCTTAGCAGATACCCCACAAGGCAAAGCAAGAATTTGGAGGAAAGGAGCGTTGCCAAACTGAGAGACAAGAGAGAGGGTGAGCCTTGAGGCAGGGTTAGGGAGACCCCAAGCCAGAGGCAGGAGTCAGCTTGGCCCCCACTACCAGGATGCCTGGAGGTTGGAAAGGCCCTTCCTGGTTGTGTAGCTCTCCTGTCTTCCTGTCCTGCCCACATTCCTTAACCAAGCCTCCTTTGATTAAATATCTCTTCCATCCCGGAGGTGATGAGCAGATTCTAGTGGCTGGAGTAGGGGGCCACTTTGGGGGCACATGTCCTTGTGGATGGAGGAGAAGTTGAGGGTAGCTCAGAGGGAGATCAAATACCAAGTATAGGAGCTCAGGTTTTGACCCAAGGTTAGAGGAGCCACGGAGGGCTGGGGGTCTTGTGTGTGTGTGTGTGTGTGTGTGTGTGTGTGTGTGTGTGTGTGTTGCAGTGGAGGACAAGGTGGTTATGTGCTATAGGGAGGCTGCTCAGTAGGATGGATGGGAGGGGAGCCTGAGGCAGGGGGACCAGGTACAAGGATGTTGCAGTGGTCCAGTGGGAGGTGGCAGTGACCTGGACCCAACCGGCACCCAGGGCTGCAGAGAAGGAGACAGATGCCATAATGGGGCAGCAGATAGAGTGCATGCGACGTGCTGATTGCAGCAGGGGACGGGGAGGAGCAGAGAACTGAGCACGTACTGTGTGCTCACACCCCCTCCTTAGCCGAACTCCCCAGCCCCCTCTACGGTCAGTCTGGGCATCAACAATTCTCCGATGCACACCAGATATGTTCAAGGTCACCAGATACTGTGAGGAAGTGCCATGTCCAAACCTAGAATAGGTCAAGGGACATTTCCGAGGCGGAGATGACAGAGGTGGAGGGGGTGGGAGCTGAGGGCAGAGATGCCTGCACGTTCCAGGCCGGGTCCTCTTCCCCATCCCCCCTTCATGGTTCACCCTGTCTCCTAAGGGCTGATCTGCAGTCCAGGACCTGGCCCATCAGCCCCTCCCTAGCTGGTGGCCTTATCCAGGGCTCTGTTTCCTCCTCTGTCAAGTGGGTTAATGCCCCCTTCCTCCCAACCTGTTGGGCTGCAGTGAAATCGTGCCAGGATAGGAAACCGGGGGTGGCCCAGCACTGAGGTGACAGGGACCAGCATCTCTGTCCTCCTGTGCGACTGGTCCCTTCTAGGACCAAATAGTGGGAGTTTTACCCCATTAGGTGACATTGAGTTTTACCACATCTGGTGACTTCCAGGATTTGGCACAGAGTGGGACCACAATTTATTTTTGCCCCATGAACGAACCGATTAGTTCATAGATTTGAATTCTGGCTCTGACACTGATCAGCTGTGTGCCCTCCAGCTGGAACCTCCCCTCTGGGGCCTCAGTTCCCTGTCTTGGAATCTGTATGGTGGAGCGTCATTTGCTCCCTGGGTTCCAAGTAAACATCACAATAACACAGCACCGGATGCAGGGACCCAGAACACCTGGAGGCAGAACTAGGAAGACAGACTGTGGGCATGAAGTCAGCTGCCTCAGTGTTCACTCTTCTCCAGAGTAGGGAGACAGTGTCCCCATCTATAATGCAGGGTGCAATAACCAACCACAGAGCTTCAGCAAATGCCAGCGCTGCCTGCGGGAAGCTTCCTGTTAACATTAGTCGGAAGGTCAGGAGGAGGTGACGTGGAGGGGAGCTCTGTGTGGACAGAGGGTGGGCAGGCCTCCAGGGAGGTCTCAAAGGGACAGGCCCCCAGCAGGCCCAGGAGGCCCCAGCTGGGCTGCTTCCCGGACCTTTGACCAGTGTAGTCACACAAGGGCCTGACCTCAGGACGTATGACTTGGAGTTTAATGCCTTGCAGTCACTGTCCTGAAATTCACAAAGGTTTTTGAACAAGGGGCCCCAGTTTCATTTTGTGCTGGGCTCTGCAGATCATGCAGCGTGTCCTGAACCAGGGTCACTTCCATATCACAGCGATCGTGGGAGATGTGACTTCATCCCCCTTCACAGATGAGGACGCTGAGACTCTGAGTAGGCAGGAGACTTACCCAAGGTCTCACAACTATTGAGGGGCAGAGCCACCTCTCCGTGAGCGCTGAGGGAGGCTGGGCCTGTGCCATCCACGGGGATGGAGACAATTACTGCCCTCCAGGCCCCCAGTCCCGTGGGAGACAGACAATGAGGATACAGTGAGATCTCATTGGGAAGCACAGGCAGTGTGAAAGCACAGGGAAACCCCAACCAGCCTGGGATGTCAGGGGGCTCCCCAAGGAGGGGCTATCTGCTCTGGGGCCTGAGGGTGAGCAGGGGTTAATCCTGCCAGGAGGAGGAGGAAGAGGGGAGGAGGACAAGAGAGAGGAGAAGGGGAGGAGGAGGAGGAAGAGGAGGGGACAATCAGTTCACAGGCTTCCCTTTCTGAGCCTCTTTCACTCCCTCCCTGGGGAGGAAGCATCTTAAATTCACTGTCCTGTTCACACAGATGCCCCAAAAGCACCCAGACCCATGCCCCTTTCCCTGGGCTGCCCCTCCTTCTCCTCCCTCTTTCCCCCTTTCCCAAGGCAAAGGCAGCCCCTGGGGTCTCAGAACAAGACCTGCTGTGTGTCCCTGGGGGAGTCACTTGCCCTCTCTGAACCTCAGTTTCCCCATCAGTGAAGTGAGGGGCTTGGACAAGGGAAGAGATTTGACCTCGTTGAGACCTCGTGTGTGTGCTGGGCCCTGACCTCCCGCCCTCTCCAGAGCCCTGAGCACCAGGATGAATGATGCACTGTCATAAGCCCTGAAGCACAGACTCCACCCCCACTCCTCCCCTCCCTCTGTGTGACATGGGGGTCACCAGGCAGAACAGCCGTCCTCCACATCACCCGCATCACTGCTCCAGGACCTGTTGTGGCTCCCGCTGTCGGCTGCCTCAGGACATCATGCCTCCCTACTCAGCAGTTTTACCACCCACCACGTCTCCCATCCCTCCCTCCCAGGAAACTCCAGGCAAAGTGGAGTTTTGTATGCCAGACACCCTAATTCCACCCTCACACTGCCAGGGCTCCTGATGTATTCCCCTCTTCCTCTCCTCCCTCTGAGGAACTCCTATGCAGCATTCAAAGCCCAGAATTCATCTTTGGTGAAGCCCTTTCCAGGCAGAACTAATTGCCCCTTCAACTCAACCCCAGAGCAGCTGGTAGAGAACGTCCTGAGCCTGTAACGTGTGCCAGGCTCTGTCCTCACCTGTCACCTGAGTCATCTCGCTTAATCCTCACCTCACCCTGTGAGGCAGGATCATTAGTGTCTCTGCTGTGCAGATGAGGAAACTGAGGTCCAGAGAGGTGTGCAACTTGCCTGAGGCCACACAGCCAAGAAGCAGTGGTGCCCCCACCTCTTCGTGTTTTGCTGGCAGCTTGTGATATGGCCCCCAATGATCCTCGCCTCCTATATTCACACCCTGTGTAATCCTCTCCCTTGAGTTAAGCAGGACCCAGTGACTTGCTTCTAATGAATAGGATGTGGCAAGAGCAATGAGGCGTCACTTCTGAAATTAGGGTACAATGGACTCTAACTTCTGTCTGGCTGGGATTCTCTCTATATTGTCTTCTTTTTTTTTTTTTTTTTTTTTTTTTTTTTTTGCATTACGCGGGCCTCTCACCGTCGTGGCCTCTCCCGTTGCGGAGCACGGGCTACGGACGCGCAGGCTCAGCGGCCGTGGCTCACGGGCCCAGCCGCTCCGCGGCATGTGGGGTCCTCCCGGACCGGGGCACGAACCCGTGTCCCCCGCATCGGCAGGCGGACGCGCAACCACTGCGCCACCAGGGAAGCCCTATATTGTCTTCTTGACTCTCAGGCTTTTATGAGGCTGACTGTCACATTGGAGAGGCCCACATGGCAGAAACGGAAGGCAGTCTCTGGCCAACAGACAGCAAGGAAATGAGGCCCTGAGGCCCTCAATCACACAGCCCAAAAGAAATCGAATCCTGCTAACAATCACATGAGCTTAGAGCCAGATCCCTCCCCAGTCAAGCCTCCAGATGAGACCACAGTCCTGGATGATACCTTTTTTTTGAAGTATTATTGACCTACAACACTGTCAGTTCCTGGGGCACAACATAGTGATTTGATATTTCCACACATTATAAAATGATCACCACCTGAATGACACTTTGATATCAGCCTGCATGAGACCCTGGGCCTGAGGACCCAGTTAAGCCAGGACTGGATTCCTGACCCACAGAGACTGTGAGATCATCAGTGGGTCGCTTTAAGTATCTAAGTTTGGGGTAACACATTGCAACGCAAGAGATAATGAATATAATCTGTTTTCTAGTCTGGCTCACCAGCTAGGCCTCTAGGTACTCAGGGAAGGAGTCATTTCTGAGTCATCTGTACTGTGAAGACCTAAAACAGTGTCTGGAAATATGAATAAACATGTGGCATTAAAGGAATGTGCCAGTCGAGTCCCACGTTTATGACTTTGTTCATGCTGGTTCCCCTGCCAGGTGTGCCTTTCCCACTCCTCTGCTGAGTATCTTCGCATCCACAGCCTGCCTCTTCCTGGAACTCTTCCTAAGCATGTGTGTGCCTCTGCTTACTGCTGGCCTCCGTGGAGTCCCGCAGCACCGCCCTTCATATATGCATGAGATGTACATCCCCAGAGGGCCTCCCTTGGCCTCCTCCCAAAGTGTCGGACCCTGTGCTTCGCAAGAAAATGCTCAGCCAACTTAAAATTTGACCCTACTTACTTAGCCCCATTTGGGTCAATGGCAAGTGCCACCACTAACATTCTGGGTCCCAGCGATCCTGATGCACGAGTCCCCATGTCCTTCCTACACGGGGCCAAGGAAAGAGCTGGGAACCCAGGGCCATCCAGGCCTGGGCTCACATCCCCTGCTGCCACTGGTGAGCCGAGTGACCTGGGACCAGTCAGCTCATCCCTCAGAGCTCAGACTCCCCTGCAGAAGAGTGGGAGCAGCAGTGCCCACGGGGCGGGGGCGGGCAGTGCGAGGCTGATGGGGTTCAGCATGTGCCCCGCATACAGTAGGTCCCACCCCCGTCCCCTGCAAAGGCGGCAAACTGTAAGTTGCATCCAGTTCAGAGCTTCCGAATGAATCCTTTATCCAGCAGCCTCCGAACCCCCCCAGCCCCGCCCCTCCCTCCCAGGCCCCAGCCCAGCTTCCAGCCCACCTCAGCCCTGCTGCTCCGAACATAATTTGTGTGGTATTCGTTCCACCCATTACATGGAAAAGATCTTTCAGGATGTTTAAATTCCAATCTTTAAAAAAAAAAATTCTTCCCACACCCAAAGAGGAATGGCTGTGTTTGGCAAAGGTCACACATAAAACCCAGGATACAGGACGGGAAGAGGAGGCCAGGACTTGATCAGGGAGCAGGTGCCATTCATTAGGGAAATCGCAGCTCTCCTTCCAAGGAGCACGAGCTCTTCCAGGGCTGCAAACCCAGAGAGAAGGCACTTTTCTCCCCGAAGCCTCGGAAACGCGCGATGTGGGAGCGCCGAGCTGGGCGGCTGCTACAGCAATACCGTGAGCTCTGGGTGTTGAGAGCCTGCTTCCTTGGGCCCCGAGCCCCGCACAGCCCGCAGTGTCATCCCCCCTGCACGGTGGGGGCCACGCGACGCTGAGAGGAGGGGACTCGCCCAGGATGGCGCAGGGCACTAAGAGGTGGGGCTGGGATTGGAAGCCAGGTCTGCTGGCTCTCGGGTCCCTGCTCCTCTCCGGATTCTCTGCTCCCTGGGAACGCGGGAGGATCGCGACGGGAAAGGTGAGCAGAGAAGTCAGCCCAGTCCAGGCGGACGCCCACCAGGCTTTGGGTTCCATCTTGGTACCAGAAACCTTAAGTACAGGCCAAAAAAACACAGAAACAAAAAACCATTGATTAATTAGTGCAGCCAACTGTGTGTTTAGCTGCAGGATGTGCGCGGAGTGCAGCCACAGAATGGATTCTGAAATGATGCCCCTCTTCACCTCCAGGGGCAGCAGAGCCCACCTGATCTGAGACCAGCCCCATGACCCCCTCCCCTCCTCCCTCCCCAGCTATCTCTCTCTGGGTCAGAGGAGGAATGAAGGGGACGGGAAGCCAGGTCTATCTTTATCCTTGGGATGTCTGTGCCTTTCCATAGGACGTGAGTAACAGCATGACGGCAGCCTCTGTTCACTGCAAATGCCCTAGAGGCAGAACCTTCTCCCGGCCCAGAGCACGTGGCTGCTCGCACACCCTCCCCAGAGGTGAAAGGACTTCCTGGGGCAGAGCGAGGGCAGGTGGTCTGGCCCAGGTCACCCAGAAACCCAGAGGGGCAGCAGGCACCCCTCCAGACGGGCTGGAGGGACCAGCCTGGAGGGACCAATGAATAAATGCTCTGAAGAGGGGCACATGACCAGATGGGAGAGTAAATCTGTGCCTGACCATCTACACAGATCCTGCAAGGATGGTGGAGGGAAGGAGGGAGCAAGATTGGATGGACCCCCGAGAGCAGACAGAGGGAAGCCTTGGGGCGTGGGGAAGCAGAGGTCTTCCCCGCGCTGTCTCCTTTGGTCCGGCTGTCGTCCTATGGAGGAGCTCCATCATGATCACAACCTCAACCTGACCTCATGAGGGTGAGATGTGAAGCACAGAGAGGTTAGGTAACTTGCCGCACATCACACAGCTCATGGGGCCAGAACTGAATCCCAGACACTCCTCAGGCTGCTTCCCCAAATCTGCCATGGGCCGCCAGGCTCGCCAGGAGGCTTGGCCTCCTTTATAAACTTAATAAAATCCAGCTCTTTATATCAGAATAAAACCTTGCCAGATTCTTCTAAATTGCTCCAACGTTCCGGTATTGGGTTCACCATCAAATCTTTCCATGTGCTTAGGGCTGTGTGTTGGCTGGGAGCTCTTGTCTCTTCTGATGATTGTTTCTGACATATTTTAGTTTGTTCAGCTTTCCTGTCCCTGCCGTGCATTGGGGTCCCAGGAGGCTGGGCGGCTACACTCTGTCCCCAGGCTTAGGATAAAAGGAAGGTGGGGCATCTTTGCAGGCGGGCACCTCCCCCTGCCACGGCTCCCAGCGCCCTCAGTCCACCCTCCGGGACAGGGGCATCCAGGGCCCCCGTGCCCCCAGACCGTGCCTGCAGCTTCCCCTCCCCAAACCCCGACTCTCCAAGAACACGTGCTGCTCCCCAAGTACTCCGGACAGGCTCGTGGCTCCCAGGTCTTTGCACAGGCTGTTGCCTCTCCTGGGAATGCCATTCCACATCTTCTTCATGTGCAGAAAGCCTGCTCATCCCCCAAGACCCAGGCACGAATAGAGGGTGGGGAGGAGCTAACAAATTTACCCTCCTGCCCTGGGCCTCAGCGAGTCCACTGCTACCCGGGCACTGATCACCGGGTGGGCTTCATTAGCCCATTTTACAGATGGAGAAACTGAGGCTCTGAGACACTGAGTAACCTATTCAAAGTCACCCAGTGGTCAGTGGCAGGGCTGGGATATCTCTGACCGGGTGGGCCGACCCACAGACCAGCCTTGCCCACCACCCCCGGCTCTGGGCATCCTCCCGACCCCGGGAAGGGGCATCACCCCTTCTTCCACACCCTCACAGGGCCTGTGAGCCTCCCCACTCCTCCTTTTTTCTCAGTTGTTCTCTTCATCTTGCTGTCTGCCTTGGTGAAGGAATGTGGGTTGACTGTCCCCATGTCCTGGTGCCAGGCTCTGCCCTGGAGAAGGAGAGACCTCTAGCCTGAGGGGCAAGCTGGAGCATGTGTTTTTCCAGGAAAAAGAGCTTCTTCAATGGTTTCTGGTGCACAGATTTTCACACTTAGCTCCTCATGGGGGCAGGATGATGGGGCGGAGTGGGTGGGAGGCACAAAGTGTGGACAGAGGGGTAGGTGGGTCAAGTGGGAGCAGATTTAGGCTCAAGAGCAGCAGCCTGATGTGCCTAATCTTGGGACAGGTTCCCCTGTCGGGTGATGAGCTCCCCATCCCTGCAAGAGTTCAAGTTATTACAGGACAGTGAAGAGAGGTCTTCCTCCTTTACCAGGGGGAGCTGGACTAAGGTCACTTCCTGAGCTACGATTCTGACTTCAGGGTGTGTATTTCAATGTCAAGTTTATCACAATTGATTCTGTGATTCCAAGGGTCCAATAAGCTGTAGGTGAGGTTCCAGGTCTTCTCCAGAGATTCCTTAATTCTGCAGCTCTCGGGCCTGTGAGTCCTCAAACACTCCTGTGATTCTAGAATTCTAGGATTCTGTGAAAGGGACCAGATGCTCAGGTTCTGTGATTCAAAGACTGTGTGAAAACGTTTGTGAGTCTGTGAGAGATGCTCTAATTTCAAGATCCCATGCATTTCAGATGCCATAAAAGGGGCTGACAGATCTGAAAATCCTGGGCTGGGAGAGAAGGAAGGTTCCTGGACCCTCTCCTCCCTGGTTTCAGCGTCTGCAGGCGGAGGACACTGAGAGCTCCTCTCAGCACTAACGTGCGGGGTCCCCGGGAACCCTCATCTCCACACTCCCCCTCCTCACCTGGCTCGCCCCCCCCAGGTCCCCCCATGCTGAGGGGGTGACATGGATCCTGAAGTCCCAGGGACACAGCCCATGTGACCAAACATTGATGGATGTGCCCCAGATGAGCCCTTTGCTGTTCTGTCCTTGTTTTCCTGTTGCATTATGAGGAACAGCCTTTGCTGAGTGGAATTTTCTGGTGCATCTCCCTCTGTATAAGCAGCTTGGGGACAGGAAGCCAGGAGCCCGCTTTCATTTCTGTTCAGTTTGTGTTTCCTGGTCCTCTCCACCTGCTCCACGGAGCTCTTCTCCTATGTTCACTGTTTAACCTGGGAGCTCTCAGTGGGCTCTGAGCACAGGCTGTCTTGCAGGGTTCAGTTTGGTTTCTCTGGAAGGAACTGGATCCCAGGGAGGGAAAGATGGGAGACAGGTAGGGAGGAGCTGGAATTCTGGAGGCTGGGTCCACAGTCGGTCCTCCAGGACGTCCCAGGGCGGCCCCCTCCCACCCACCCTGACCTCAGCAGGCAGGTGGGGGTCCTGGGCACCTGTGGCAGAGAGGGAACCCGGAGCCCAGAGCCCGCAGTCTTAGCCCTGGGCATTGGGACAAGCCAATCCCCTCCCTGCATCTCAGGAGCCTTTCTGGAAATTTCCCCAGAGTTGGCCTGGCCTGAGACCCCCAGGAGCTGGCAGAGGAGCCCTGACCTCACCCGGGGGAGGCGGGCAGAGGCTGCCATGGCTGCAGACCCAGGATCTCGGCTCAGGCATCCCAGCCTTTCCCAGGCTGAGGCTCAGGGGCTCCATCTCCAGGACCAGAGGGCCGCTGCACCCCCCTCCCACCCATTAGATGCTGGTCCGGGGGAGGCGGGGCAGAGGCTGCCATGGCCGCAACCCAGGATCTCGGCTCAGGCATCCCAGCCTTTCCCAGGCTGAGGCTCAGGGGCTCCATCTCCAGGACCAGAGGGCCGCTGCACCCCCCTCCCACCCATTAGATGCTGGTCTCACCTCTGGGACCTTGGCTGTCTTGTTCACTGCTGAATTCCCACCACAGGGGCCTAACAGGGTGTTAATGTGGGGTGGAGGGAGAGCAGAAGCCCTGGCGGGGATTCTGTTTATCCAGGCCCTCCAGGAACACATCCCACCTCGCCCTCCCCCTCCTCCTCCACCAGCCTCCGCACTCAGTGCGGTGTCTCCTCCTCCAGGAAGCCCTCCCCTCCCCACCCACACCCTGTGCCCCATCAGTGTCTCTCCCCCAGGCTGCTCTCTCCCGTCTCACCTGCCCGTCAACATCTCGCCTCAATCACCCCACTTAGAGACTGTGAGCTCCTCTGAGGCACGAGCCTTCTGGGGTCCTGTACCCCCAGTATCAGTGAGTAACAGCTCATTAGTCCCAGGGGAATTTCATCAACCGTTCTGCCTCAGTGGTACCATTGAGGGGGGATGGTACCATGGTACCATGAGTGGGGTCATGTGATGTATGTGGCAGCTACTCAGAAAGTGCTGGCGGAATAAGTAAAGGTGCAGCAGATGGACAGAGTGAGGGAAGGACACCAGTGATCACGGATACGTAAACATGTGTGGTCCTGTGTGGGAAATGGGCAGCTGTGCCCGGTCTGTGCCCTGTACCGGGCGGGCAGGAGGTGTGGCTGAGAGACAGGCCCTCCTTCCCCCAAATCTGCTGCTGGGTGGGAAGGTGTGGCCAGGTGTGCACAGAGTAGGGAGAGAGAGCCAGAAAGAAAACAGTGGTGGTCACTGATGGAGCCGCCCTGTCCAGGGACCATGTATATTCTTTCAACAAGCATTTGTCCACTGCATGCAGGGCACTGTTCTAGTACTTGGGGTACATCGGAAAACAAAACAAAGATCCCTGCTCTCATGCTAGAGGGGCTGACATTCCAGTGATGCAGACAATAAACAGTAAACATAATGCATAAAGAAACTATATAGATTGTTGGGGGTGGGAGAGTGGGGGCAGGGCTCAGTGGCCGGAGAAACCTCCTGAGAAGATGAGGTTTGAGCAAAGACTTGTCCTCTTGTTTCTTCATCCATGGGGAAACGGAGGCTCAGAGAGGGTGAACATGTGCCTGAGGTCACACAGCCTGAGAGGGAGGCAGGACTTTTGTCTGCTCTGCCACACTCTGAGCCCTCACAGGTATCACCTCGCGGGTCTTTGCACCAACACTGAGACAAGGACATTTTCATCCCCACTTGGCCATCAAAGGAAAGGAGCCAGGCGACCAGAGTCCCACATGGACCCACAGAGCCAAACCCGGGTTTGCCAAATGAAAAGCCTCTTGCCGTCCATGAGCTGCCACTTGAAAGGAAGCCACACAGGCTCCAAGCCGGGGAGGGGGTCTCAGTCCCCCGGGAGCTGTCTGAGGCACAAGCCCTTCTCAGGACCTCTGCTCACCGTGGGTCCAGGCAGCAAGTGACACCCTCAGGAAACAGGCGGGGGCTGATGCCAGCAACATCATGACTCACTGTGGGACGATCAAGGGGGGGACCTTCTGAGGCCTGAGCCAGGCCCAATGTCTGGGCTCAGAGACAGCTGGCCTTTGATCCAGGGCCCAGACACTGGGCTGCCTCTGATGTGAGAAGAAGCCTTGTGAAGTCAGATCCCACCAGGGGAAAGATCAGAACTGTGCAGCCTCATTACTGCTCTGGCCTATTTTCCACTTCCCCTCCCAAGGCCAAGGTGGCTGCCATAGTAACCACACAGACAGGCAGCTCCGGGGAGACGGTTTTTTCGCCTAACAGGGAAAAGGCATGTGGGCCATGCCGGACAAACAGGCCTGTGTTTGCGGCCCAGCCCTTCCACTTCCACGGCAAGTCCCTCCTGTTCTCTGATCCTTACTGGCCTCTTCTGTCAAATGGACCAAAACGGTGCCCGTGTCCCGAAGTTGTGAGGAATGCAGCACTTAGCATGGGTAGCACTTGGTGTGTCAGTTATCACGATGGTTGTGTTTCTTTTTTTTTTTTTTAAACATCTTTATTGGAATATAATTGCTTGACAATGGTGTGTTAGTTTCTGCTTTATAACAAAGTGAATCAGTTATACATATACATATGTTCCCATATCTCTTCCCTCTTGCGTCTCCCTCCCTCCCACCCTCCCTATCCCACCCCTCCAGGTGGTCACAAACCACCTAACTGATCTCCCTGTGCTATGCGGTTGCTTCCCACTAGCTATCCACCCTACGTCTGGTAGTGTATATATGTCCATGCCACTCTCTCACTTTGTCACAGCTTACCCTTCCTCCTCCCCATATCCTCAAGTCCATGCTCTAGTAGGTCTGTGTCTTTAGTCCCATCTTACCCCTAGGTTCTTCATGACCTTTTTATTTTTATTTTTTTTCTTAGATTCCATATATATGTGTTAGCATACGGTATTTGTTTTTCTCTTTCTGACTTACTTCACTCTGTATGACAGACTCTAGGTCCTGTTGTGTTTCTTGGTACGTGCTGATGCTGGAGTTTCGGGGACGGTCACACTGACAAAGTACCTACTGTGTGCTGAGCACAGGTCACAGCATGTTCCACAGCAGCATCTCACTGAGCCTTTGGTAGAAGCAGCCAAGGAAGCAGGAAGTGCTAACCCCCCTCAGAGGGACGGGGAGCCTCAGAGAAGGGGAGGGACTCGCCCTGCATCCCCTGTGCTAGGGGCCAGAGCAGGTCTCCCACCCAGGCCTGGGCAGAGGCAGGGTCTCCTTGAAATGCAGGTTCCAGGGCCCCCACTCATTTGAAGATCTGTCTGCCCAGGAAACAGCCCTCTCTGATCAGGCCTGTACCCTCCTCCCGGTGCCAGGAACTGGAGGCCTCTCCTTCCTGGTCCTTGGAGCCCCTCCCCACGCCTGCCATTCCAGGCTCCCCTTCCTTCTTCAGAACACAGCACACCACAGTCCAAGTCAGCCTTCAAATTCATCTCACCCAGTCTCCAGAGCCCATTTCACAGATGGGGAAACTGAGTCAAGTTCACTAGATGGCAGCAAAGACAGAGTAGAAATGGCAGAAACTTAGAGCCAACAGGCCTGGCTTCCAATGCCAGCTCCAACTCGAGCACTCTGGGCAAATCCTACCTGTGTCTGAATCTTCTTTCATACTTATAAAAAGTCCATCACCCACCCTCTCTGCACCTCATCAGTCCCTGCGCACATCTGCCTGCCTTAGTTCCTCTATCTATATAATGGGTCTGTAAAACAACACCTGTGGAGTTAGGAAATACATGTAAAGCCCCCAGCACATGGTGCCCAAGAAACAGTAGCTCAATAGAGGACCATGGCTGCCCGCACCCAAACCCCCAGAGACCGCATCCCCGTGAACCGAGCAGCCCATCCCCAGGCCAACATGCCTGATGCCAGTCAGGCTCCTGTGGCCGAGCCTCCCAGCCACGAGGCAGCTCTCAAGAGGGGGTGAAGCACGTCAGCCGGTGGGACGCCCCTGAGCCACTCCCGCCCCCTCCCATATTAACTGTATTCATATCTGGAACAGATGGGGCAATTGGGTCTCTTTTTCCCCATTTTTCACAGAGCATCATGTAATTAAAGAGGAGAAAGGGTAAACAGTCTTCTTACTGGGACTATAGACCTCCCCATCTTCCTTCCCTTGTAAGTCCATTAATGAACTGTAACGGTGAAGACAAGTGCCTTATTGAAACCTGGTAACCAGTTCACTGTGGGACCAAGAGGCTCCCACTCATCCAAGACCCGAGAACGGAAAGAAAAAATTTTAATTAATTTAGTCCTGTTTATCTAAACATAAATAAAAACAAAAAATATTGGATGCAGAGCAGTTTGCCATCTGCCAATAGACAGTGGCTGCCCTGAGGAGATGCTGATTTTCCTTTTTTCTGGGACTTGCTTATAACCTTCTGTTGATCAAACCTGGATCGGAGAGAACGTGGGAATTACATGGAGAGGGTGGATGGAATGAGGCCCTGGAGCAGACATGGGGAGAATCGGGATGCGTTCGCAGCAGGAGTTTGGGTTTGAAAGACCTCAAGATGCCAGCCCCTCTCTTTCTCAGAGTCTGACACGATGGTCCTTTTACACGCATCCCCTCTCAGGGAAGAATGTGGTCCTCGGGACGGTGGCCGTGTAGGTGAGGCTGTGCCAGTCAGGGATCCAGTGTAGGCTGGGTTCCTAGAAGCAGAGTAGGATGGGGACCTGTGGGCAAGTGGCTTGTGGAGGGGGGCGGGGGAAACAGGGGAGGAAGGAGAGGAGCCGGGCAAGGCTGAGGGCTCAGCTCGAGTCTGGCCCCAGCCTGAGCCCACAGGGAGCCCTGGAGCGTGGTGCCCCTCCAGCAATGAGCTGGGCCTTTTGTACCTGTGTCAGGTGGTCATTAGCTGCAGGTTGCCCCCAGTGGGAGTGTAACATTCTAAGCATTTCCAGCTAGTCCTGGGTCAGCTCCCTTCAGCAGAGGGCAATTCTCTGAAAAGAGTCCTGCTGTGAGCTGTTAGCAACCAACACCATAGCAGCTGGAGGACAGGTGTGTTGACCTAGCGAAGGGCATTTAGGTAGGGCCAAAATCCCACCACTCCCATCTCTGGCTCCACCCATGGTGGACAGCTGATGGCTCTGCTCACCCAGCATCTGGACCCGGCCTTGGTAACAGCCGTCTTTATTTTCCTTGGGGAAGCGCTGATCAGCCTTGCCAGTCTTGGGGTCCTGCAGAAGTCACTCCACTCCCAGACAGAGGGGTGGGCTGAGTCACAGGTCTGGCCAATCAGAATCTCAAATGCTCCTCACACAGTGAGGGACTCATGGAAGACCCAATCAGAGCCAAGGGGACCGAATTAGGGGAATGTCCACACATTTGGAGTTGGCAGGGTGTCAGCGTGGAGTTGTAGGGCCATCTCGAGGAGAGGACCTGCCTGGGACTGAGGCCGTCGTGATGGAGACCAGAATCAAGAGTGGAGAGAGACGGAGGCCTGACAATATCGCTGAGCCCAGCCCCCTCCCCCAGCACCTGCAGTTACCAGATCCCATCAACTCCCTTCTTGAGCTGAAGCTGGTTTGTGTGGGCTTTCTGTCACTAGCAAGCAAGACCCCTAACTCACCTGGTTCTGACCCACGGTGCCTGCGGTCCAATCTCCTGTGCCATTTCTCATGCCAGCTGCATCTTACACTCTCCTCCGTGTCATAGGATTCCTGGGGCAGGACATCCCCCTCCTTCCCCTCCACACCCTCAAATGGCTGAGTCCCAGGCATATGCACTCCCCACCCCCATGTTCGTTGCTTTCATGGAAGATCCTGAGGCTTGGCCCCCTAGACCCCCAAACCTGCACAGCTCAGGCCAGTCTGGGGACACAATACCAGTTCTAGCTTCTGAAGGCCTCCCCCAGCCTTTGCCCCAAGGGCTTCTCCCTGACACTGGGCTCTGATCGGTTCCTCCTTCCCGAGCCTCTTGCCTCCACCACGCACTCCTCGCCCTCCCCTGATCCCAGGCCTCAGTGCCTGCCTGGCCCCCAACCAGCCCCTTCTGTAGGGTCCCATCTTATCCTTCGGCCCTCAGGACTGGCCTAGACCTGCTGGAAGCTGGATGTTGCCCCAGACCCGCTGGAAGCTGGGTGTTGCCCCATGCCCAGGATCTCTCCCAATCCCTGAGCCTGCTTGCCCCCTGGAAGAGGGCGGGGGAAGAGAGGCACTGCTAGGAGCCCAGGGCTTGGCATTCATTGCCCCAGGCACAGGCCCGCTGCACTTGTCAGTAAAGGCCTGGCACGCGGTCAACTCAGGAATCAGACTCCTCCACTTTTCAAGGCTAGCTGATTCCGCAGGTGAATTGTTTCACACTCAGAGAGGATTCCCACTTCCTTGGCCACCTTTCTGCTGGGGGCTCCTGCAGGACGGGCAGCAGGGACCCATCTCCTCCTCTTACTGAGCACTGCGGACTGGAGGGGATTCTGTGGGCGAGCTAGTCTGCCTCCCTCCTCCCCCCACCCCATCCCCTCTCCCTCCAAGGCTGTTCCAGCGCATTAAATGATGAAGCAGCCTCATTACTGAAGCCTCTGGCTCATTAGCAGGCAGCTGGAGGGGCTGGGAGACCTCCGAGGAGAGACCCGAGGGGATGGGGAGGGGAGCAGCCGAGCCCAGGCAGTAATAACCATCTGCACTGCACCTTCTGCTGAGTTCCGTGTATTCCGATCAGTACACAGACATCCTGGGCTTTTTTTAAATCACTGACAATCCCATTTGATCTTCACCACCTGTGTCTCTGTGCTGTTATTACAATGGGCCCCATTTCAGGCTGGGCTGGAGACACAGAGAGGCGACATGACTTCCTCAAGGTCAGACAGCTGCAGGTGGCAAACCCGACCCCAGTACCAGCAGCCCACATGGGTAGAGCTCCTCCTGTGTGCCAGGCTGTTACCTGCAGTACAGGCGAGATGCTTACAACCCTACCAGGGAGGCAGCATTATTATCCCATTTTACAGACAAAGAAACTGAGGCACAGAGAGGTCAAGGTACTTGCTCAAAGTCACACAGCTCCATCTTTCTTACCCTCAGACCCCACTCCTTCCACACTGAGATGGACTTGGGAACCTCTAGGCAAAAGTCCGAGCCTTACAGGAGTGTATCCATGGCCCCGCAGAAGCTGACCTCCCCCTCCCCTTACCCCAAGAGCTGTGGGGTCAGTGTGGGGCTGAGGGCAGGATTGATGGTGTGGTGGAGACAGGTTTCTGGCCACGAGGAACAGGCCAGTGAGATGAAGGCCCAGCTCAGTCTGACTTCTAGCCTTGGATCTGCCACCTGTTTGCTGGGTGACCTGGGAAAACCACTTCCCCTCTCTGGGTCCTCATTTTAAAGGTTTCTAGAATTTGGGGGACTGCACGGATGCCCTCTGAGTCTGCCTTTCTGCCATGGCTCTGACTGTGCTTATGGTGGGGGAGGAGCAGGGGCCAGCCTCTCCTCCTCTCCTGTCCCTGGCTGGACGCACCTTCGTGCATGATCCTTCCTTCCATCTCCAAAGCCCTTCTCCAGCCTCATTCTAGCTGGAGAGGAATTGAATTGGGAACTCCCTGAGCACCTGCTATACACTGGGCACTGAGGACACCTCACCCCCATTTGATGCTCCCACCCCCTGGTGAGGGAGGGAGTAATATCATCCCCATTTCACAGATGAGGAAGCTGAGGTTCAGAGAGGCTGAGTGGTGCAAGCATCCCAGATAGGAAATAGCAAGGCTGGAATTTGAACCCAAGCATCTGCCTCTAAAGCCCGGTTTCCCTTGCCCTGGGTCGCCTTTCCCTTGCAGTGCCTGGCGGAATTGAGGCCCAACCCCTGACCTGCATTTTGCTGGAGGACATGATCTTCCTCAAGTGGGAGGAGCCCCAGGAACCCAACAGACAGGTCACTCAGGATAGCTGTGTGTGTGCAGGGAAGGGGAGGGCAAGATGTGTGAGCATGTATGTGCCAGCCTGGGCACGCCCACACCGTGATCCCAGGGGACATTAAAGGGTCTTATCACCCCTCTGGGTCACGGCAAAGGCCATTTGTTGAGGGCCCCTGTGGCCCGGCATCATGCCTAGACTTCACAAGCGTGAAGTCATTTGACCCTTCTTGGAGCCTTCTGGAGGGGCTGTAATTACCCTTATCTTCCACCTCAGGAAACTGGGACCTGGAGAGGTGGCTTGTTCACAGCACATAGCTAGTACCGGCAGGGGCTGAGATCCTCCACGGGGCCCCCTGGTGCATGCACAGGTCATGGGTGACAGCCCTTGTGTATAGGCAGGGGGAGGGAGCCCAGGTGACCCCCCCAGGAAGGAAGCATGTTGCCCTGGTACCCTCGACAGTCCCTGACTCCCTCACACCTTTCCCTCCACCTCTCTGAGCCTCAATTTCCTTATCTGCAGCATGGGATCATCCTGCCTACCTCACAGGGTGGCTGTGAGAGTGCAGATTACCCAGATCAAGATACATTCTCTTCACAGCATTTGAATGTAACTGACAGATGAAGTTACTATGAGAGGGAGGTTTCCCTGTGTTGAAGGAAGGAAGATAACCAAGGGGGATTGTTGGAAATGACCAGGGGCCGGCATGGAGGCCATTCAGATGGCCCTCCTGTTCTGCCCACCTGGACGATGTCGTCCTCCTGAGTGGAGGTCAGGAGCTCTGGCTTTGTGGTCAGAGTCTCAGGTTCAGACCTGGCTCTGCTGAGCCACCCCAGGCAAGTCACTCGACCTCCCTGAGCCTCTGTGTCCTCTCGCTCCCGAGGCAGCCCCTTGTGTCTTGAGCCACTCCTGCTGGGTGGGACCTCCTGACGTCAGACCGCAGTCTGTGTCCAGGAAGGTCCTCACCCGGGTCCCGCTCTGAGTCCGCAGTCCGCGCGTGTGTGGGGGGCAGACACATAGCAGCTCTCCGCACGTTTCACTCGGGTTCCAGGGTGCCACCAGCCCTTCTCCAGCTGGTGACCCCAGCTCCTCAGACCCACCATTTCCTGGGCACCTCCCCTGGGTTCAGTTCTTCACACAGAATTCGCACAACAACCCTGAGAAGAGGCATTGTGATCACCCCATTTTACTGATGAGGAAACTGAGGCTCAGGGAGGTTAAGGGACTCCTCAGAGGTCATAAGACGGGCAGAGCTGGGGTTACAACCCAGGCCCCGTCGGACTCCACGTGGAGGGGCTGTAATTACCCTTATCTTCCACCTCAGGAAACTGGGACCTGGAGAGGTGGCTTGTTCACAGCACATAGCTAGTACCGGCAGGGGCTGAGATCCTCCACGGGGCCCCCTGGTGCATGCACAGGTCATGGGTGACAGCCCTTGTGTATAGGCAGGGGGAGGGAGCCCAGGTGACCCCCCCAGGAAGGAAGCATGTTGCCCTGGTACCCTCGACAGTCCCTGACTCCCTCACACCTTTCCCTCCACCTCTCTGAGCCTCAATTTCCTTATCTGCAGCATGGGATCATCCTGCCTACCTCACAGGGTGGCTGTGAGAGTGCAGATTACCCAGATCAAGATACATTCTCTTCACAGCATTTGAATGTAACTGACAGATGAAGTTACTATGAGAGGGAGGTTTCCCTGTGTTGAAGGAAGGAAGATAACCAAGGGGGATTGTTGGAAATGACCAGGGGCCGGCGTGGAGGCCATTCAGATGGCCCTCCTGTTCTGCCCACGTGGACGATGTCGTCCTCCTGAGTGGAGGTCAGGAGCTCTGGCTTTGTGGTCAGAGTCTCAGGTTCAGACCTGGCTCTGCTGAGCCACCCCAGGCAAGTCACTCGACCTCCCTGAGCCTCTGTGTCCTCTCGCTCCCGAGGCAGCCCCTTGTGTCTTGAGCCACTCCTGCTGGGTGGGACCTCCTGACGTCAGACCGCAGTCCGAGTCCAGGAAGGTCCTCACCCGGGTCCCGCTCTGAGTCCGCAGTCCGCGCGTGTGTGGGGGGCAGACACATAGCAGCTCTCCGCACGTTTCACTCGGGTTCCAGGGTGCCACCAGCCCTTCTCCAGCTGGTGACCCCAGCTCCTGAGACCCACCATTTCCTGGGTACCTCCCCTGGGCTCAGTTCTTCACACAGAATTCGCACACCAACCCTGAGAAGAGGCATTGTGATCACCCCATTTTACTGATGAGGAAACTGAGGCTCAGGGAGGTTAAGGGACTCCTCAGAGGTCATAAGACGGGCAGAGCTGGGGTTACAACCCAGGCCCCGTCGGACTCCACGGGTCTGTCCATGCTGCTCTGTTTCCTGCCTCTGTGATCGCTGACCCTGCAAGCCTTCCAGAATATTCCCCTTACCTGTGCTTGTCCCCTCCTTGCACAGCAGGCTCAGGTGGCCCCAGGCCAGCCCAGAGGACGGTGGTCTCTCACCTCCTCTGGACCCTCTTCTTGCATCGAAGTCACCCGCTGTCACACTGGCATTTCCAGCAACCACACCCCCGTCAACTCACGTGGAGCCTCCACCTCAGATTTTCCAAGAGCTGCTGATGACGCAGCTCGCCCTCCCTCTCTACTTTGCAGCTAATTTTGAACCTAAATGCAGAACTTTTCCAAGTGTCCATGTTATGTGGCATCTGCTTGATCTCACCCTGAGATCGGCTGGAGGCCTCAGTGCGAGGTGTCCCTCCTGGCTGTGTCTGTGGCTCTGGATGGCTGGTGTTTGAAGTTCTTCCAAGTGGACCAGAGAACAGAGCCCTGTGGTACACCGTCGCAGACCTTCTAGGCCAGTATCCGCTCGCGATGGGTCCTCCTTGGGCACCATTGTTCAGCCAGTTCGACAGGCTGTCATCAGTCCGTGGCCTTCTGTCTGTCTTTCCTGTGGTTTGCTGGTGTCTGACCTGTCTTTCCCTCCTTCTGTCTCCTTCCCCATCTCTCTCTCTCTCTCTCCTGTCATTGTCCTTTTACTCTCCTCCTCCTTCTCTGTCAATCCTCTCGCCCCTCCTCACCTCCCTTCCTCCTCCACCTTCTTTCTTATGTCAATGGTCAAGGTGATAGTCAAGAAGGCTTCTCAGCTGCACCCAGAGAGGTTTTTGGCTCTGCCCTGAGCAGCCTCCTGCTGTGTGACAGGGAGGGAGGGGATCAGGGGCTGAGAGGGACTGATCTGGAGTCACAGGAACCTGGGCGTGCCTCTCAGATTCCCTTAGCTGTGTGACCTGGGGCAAGTCACTTACTCTCTCTGGGTGTCTTCTTTCTCATCTGTAAAATGGGGTAGAAATCACAGTGCTGCTGTGAAAACTCAATGAGACCGTGCATGTAAATCCCTTGCTGCCAAGCCTGACCCCAGGAAGAATGTGGGCAAGCCTAGCTGGCATCATTTGTATGTATTGGGCCCTGTGTCAGGAGCTTTTCATATATTACTTCATTAAATCTTGTTTTTTATGATGTAATTTTCTATACGTACAACAGAATCTGTATTACACATCTTTCTATCTACCTGTCCATCTATGTATGTATGTTATGAACCATCAGTGCATGGTAAACTCCAGCGAACCACAGTTTGAGATTTAAAACGTTACCAAGAGCTTGGCCGTTCCCATATCCCCTCACCTCTGCAATCTCCCACACCCCGTAAGAGGTCACCACTGTCCTGCATTTTTGTTTTTCATTTCTATGCTTTTGGAAGAAAATACGGATGATTTTTATGACTTTGGGTAGAAAAGGAGATATTTACCAAAATACGAAATGTGCCAAGCATAAAGGAAATGAAAGATACATTTGATTCAATTTAAATAGTTTCTGTTCATCCAATGTCACTATCAATAAACTGGAAAAATAAGCCACAGCATAGGACCAGACATTATAACACATAAGCAGTCCATGGTTCTAGCCTAAGTATATAAAGACTTCCTAAAAAGACTAAGAAAGCAATTTTTAAAATCCAATAGAAAATCAGGTAAAAAATATAAATAGGCATTTCAAGAAGAAACCTGAAGAGCTAACAATCATTTGAAAATATGTGCCATCTCATTAGCAATCGGAGAAATGCAAATTGTAGAACATTGAGGATTCCCATCTCACACCTGCTAGTCGGGCAGAACTGAAGTTGCTGTCCAGATAGAGAGCAATGGGAACTCTCCAGACCACTGCTGGGAGCAGAAACAATACAGCCTCTTTGAAAATCAATTTGGCGCCGTCTTGTAAAGTGGAACATGCACGGACCTTCTAATTCAGCAGTTCTACCCAGAGAACATGCCCCAGAGAATCTCCTGTACATGTGCGCTGGGGGCTTGAACATGAGGGCTCATGGCAGCTGGGTTTGTAATAACAAAAACCTGGAAACAACCCAGTCGATATTTTTGAGTAAGTGAAGGAATCTTTCCAGCCCTTCCAACTCCAAGACAGGTATGTCTGAGATCCCACACCATGCTTCATGACAAATGAGGGGCGCTGAACCTGCTCCCCCTCCCTAGGCAATCAGTGGGCTCCCTGCAGACTTGATCACTCAGAATGGCCCCCAGCTGGCCCCTCCCTCAGGAGTTCAGTGCAGTCTGAGAATCAGGGCCTCCCGGCTCCTGTACCAACAGGACCCACGTGGCTGGGATCAGGTATTAAGGACCCCAAGAAGGGGCAGGGCTGCCCCAGAGTGTTCTCCATCTGCTGGCCCATTCCCACTGAGGGTTAGGGAGCCCCAACATGACTCTCCCCAGCTTGGAGACTCAGAGGACCCTCAGAGAGCCGGCTCTTCAGCAGCCCAGTCTGCAGATGGGCACACTGAGGCTGCAGGTAGGCTGGGAAGGAGGTCTAAGTTTCAGTCCAGTGGTTTTCCCAGCACCCCATGCCACCCCTCCAGGACCCCCAACTCCCTCAGCAGACCCAGATGCCCCCAGGCGAGCATGCACCCCCAAGCCCACTCCCACACACTCATACATCCTCCCTGTCTCTCTCTCTCCCTCCCTCTCTCTCACACACACACACACCCCACCACCTGACTGAATTTCGGGCCCCTTTCATCTCTGCAGCACCTCCTCTCCTTTCTCTTCAGTGCCTGGTGCTACTTCTCCCTCCTCCCACTTCCAGCTCACGTCAGGAAACCCCTGGCAAACAGCAGTTGGAGTTCTTCATCTTTGAGGGACCACCTTGTTCCTCCACCTGCACCTCCAAAGAGCCAGGCCAACCCCCGCTCTGCTTGCAACAGAATAAAGGAGCCTCCTGGGCTGGGCGCAGGGGGAGGAGCTTCTAAATGACTCCTCAGCCCTCAGACCATGGCCAGGTTGGGGCCAGGTCCTGGGCAAGCTCAAGTTCATTCACCCCAAGACAAGCTCCTCTGGCTCCAGGCATCAGGTCTCAAGTCCCAGGGCCCTCTCTTCACTCTGGCCTCACCAGGCAAAATCCTGAATCACTCATCCTATCCCAGGCTCTACTGGGCCTGATCCTGGAGACAGCCCTGCCTGAACTCCACCACCCAGACCCCAACTCAAGCCAAGGGTAATACCTAAGAGGGAGCACTAGCTCTGATGATACTGGGGGACAGATCACCCCACAGGCCAAGTCAGGGAGGACACCCAGCAGAGTCCCCAGGCCTTCCCAGATGCACATACTCTGTCAGGGGGCTTTATCCTGAGACCTCTGAAGACCACAAAGCTGCCTCTCACCCCCTGGGGACCTGGATCTCGGTTGAGCTCTTTGGGGGGCAGCATGGGAGGCTCAGGCTTTGGTGTCAGACAGACAGGTCCCCACCAGCTGCGAGACCCTGGGCAAGTCAGCTGCCCTCTCATTTGCCATCTGTAAAATGGGGACAATTATTTTAGGATCAGATGAGGTGGCGATTAAGTGCCTGGGTGGTGCCAGGTGTGCTGAAAGAGCTCTGTTTACAAACACAAGACAGAAAGGCGACACTCCTCCTGCTGGGTATGATCCTCCAGCGGCCAGAGCCCAGCCCTTCTCAGGGGGTGGAGCCAGAGGCGGAGTGGCTGGCTGGCTGGGACTCCTGGCTCTGTCACAGACTTGCTGTGTGGCCCTGGGTAAGACACTTCCTGCTTATGAGAGTCAGTTTCCACATCTGAAATTGGTTTGGTGAGGCTCTTCCGGTTCTATGATGTTCTCATTCTATTCACACTGGCTGACCCTCTGCCTCGTGTCTCCTTTGGCCAGAGGTTACGACAAGTTCTAAAGTATCTTATGAGCCTACATTACTTAACCTGAATTAAGAATTTATTTAACCGTCTGAACCCACAGGCTAGGCCACAGTCTACTCCTCCCCCGTCTAGCTGACCTCTAAGGATCACACATGCATCACAGACACGGGCCAGGCAAGAGTGCGCAGGGTCTGGTCAGATCTGTCCCCATATAGGAAACCACGGAGTGTGCAGGTCAACCTGGCAGTGCTGAGTGAGTCCTGGGCCCGTGTCCTGGATGGGTTGGGCAGGGTGATGGGGGCCGTGACCTCTGCAGAGAAGCTGCCGGAAACTGGAAGGAGGGGGAGGGCTGCCCAGCACTTGTTCCACCGAGTAAACATGTCCTTCCTGCTCAGGGAGCAAGTGCCTGTCCCAGCTCCGCAGAGTTCAGTGTGACCAGGCCTGGGGGTGCCTGTCTGCTAGTCAGTACCAGCCGGGCCCCAGAGGCGCCACCTCTCGGTTAGGAAGGTGGGCACCCCTGGGGCTCCCTGCACACGTGTGCACCTGGCCATGTCCCTGCTGCCTCCTCTGCTCTCTGGCCTCCCCGCCCAGGTTGCCCCATCAGGGACGTGCTCCCAGGGGGGACCCTCACTGGGAGGCCGGCGGGAGGGGGCAGCTGACAGCGACGGAGCCTCTAGCAGGGCTGGCAAGCTGAAGTCATAAAGTGATGCTTCTTCCCAACCACCCTATGGCAGGGAGATGATGACATAGAGGGTGAAACAGAGGCTCAGAGAGGGTGAGAAGTTTGCCTCTGTCACACAGCAGGATGTAGCAGAACCAGGATTCAAACCCAATTCTACTCCTACCCACTGGTCCACACAGTAGCGTGACCTCAAGGCCACCAGGACCTCACCTGTGCTATAATCTGCGACATCACCTGCCTTGCAGATGGTGAGTGTGCCCGCCCCTCCATAGCACATCACACACACAGTCTCCTTTATTGCCCGCAGCATCATCTGGGGTGGGAGCTATCATCTCATAGAGTCTCAGAGAGGAGAGGAGACTCACCCTAAGTCATCAGCTGGCTGTAAACAGCAGAGCTGGGTTTTAACCCAGGTCCGGGTTACGTAGGCTGGGATGATGGGGGTTCCTCCTCAGCCAGCCCTGCCACTCCCTGCTCTGTCAACCCCCCAGGTTCTCCTGTGGACACCACCACTTCCCACCAGCCCACGACCCTGGTGAGTCCTCTGTGTTGGGCTCTCTTCAGCCCTGGGAGAGGGTCTACTGAATGTCAGCTACAGCTCCTGCCACTAGGGGAAACTGTAGTCGGGGCGGGTGCAGGGCAGAGGGGGACCCTCAGCATTATAAGTGTGAGCTTTGCTTCAGATTTCAGATGACAGGGTCTTGGAGGAAGAGAAAGCACTTTGGATGGCAGAACCAGGGTAGGAAGAAAATCCCCACAGGCTAGAGCCACTGAGGGAGACTCACAGGGAGGGATTCCATATGTAAATGCGAGTTTAGCATGCAGTGCGAAGCTCTGAGCTGAGATGAGAAAAACAAATCAATGGTTCAGGTACAGAAGAAAGAGACAGGCTTTGATGGGAGCTGACAAGGAGCTCAGTGTGAACCCACGAGATGATGTGTCTCTTATGTCACCGGTCCCTTCACTCCTCCCCCACCCCCAGTCCAGTCTGGTCCCAACCAAGGCTCTTCTGATGAGATGGAGGGTCCCCAAACCTGGCTAGCTTAGTAAGAGCAACAATAATAATATTGGTAACAATGAAAATAATTTTATCAAGAGATAAAATTATCTTTGCTTCTGAACATTTACTGAATGCTTACTCTGCACTGTGTACTCACATAATCTGTATCTTCACAAGAAGCTTGCAACGTTGGTATGATTGGTGCCATTTTACACAAGAAGAAATTGAAGCTTAGAAAAGCTAAATAATACAGAACTAAATGGCAGAGCTGAGATTTGATCTTCAATCTTTCTGATTCCAAAGCAAGCACTCTTCCGTGTACATCTTCTGTCTTTTAGACCATGTTAATAGAGGTATGGAGTCTAGCAAAAGGGGGGTGAGAGTCCTGTTCAGCTGGGAGGCTCAGACTCTTCTGCCATTCTGAGGAACAAGTGTAGAAGGTCATGGATAAGCTGAACTTTGTCTAAAAGAAGGGCCTCCAGTCTGAAAAGGGCATAGGAACCAGGTCACACGGATTCATTCATTCATTTAATAGTTTAATAAGGATCCTATTATGTTCTGGGCCCTCTTCTAGACCCTGGAGATAGAGGGGTGAAGAAAATTGACAATATCCTTGCTTTCATGGAATTTGTATTCCAGTAGGGAAGACGGGTATTAAATAAGTATGTATCAAGCAGTGATACACTGTATGAAGAAAAATAGTGAATGGAAAGGGACTAGGGATGAGAAGGCTGTATTAGAGAGGGTGATCAGGGAAGGCTTCTTGGAGGAGGTGGCAGTTGAGCAAAGACTTGAATAAACTGACGGAGTGAAGCTTGCTGATAACGGTCAAAAGAATGCTCTCCTGAAGCAGGAATGAGCATGATGTGCTCAAGGAAGAGCAGAGAGGTCAGTGTGGCTGGAACAGAGCAGCAGTGGGTAGGAGATGAGGTGTGAGGAGTCAGCAGGAGGAAGATCATTTAGGGTCTATAGACCGCGGGAGACTTTGGATTTTATTTTTAATGCTGAGGGAATTAATTGCAGAGTTTCAAATATGAGAGTGACATGATCCGATTATCCTAAAAGATCACTTGGCTTCTGGGTGGAGAAGAGGAATAGGGAGCAAGAGTGGAAGCAGGGAGACCGTGGAGGAGGGCTTGTACAAGCTCAGGTGGACCAGGGAGCCAGAGAAGTGTGTAAAGTGTGCCCTCACTGAGGAGTTATTGAAGGAATCAGGTGCTTATTCTAAAAAAGAAGAGGTGAAAGTAAGGATGAAAGCTGTCCTCAAACATCGGAAGGGCTATCACATGAATCAGAGGAAAGCTGATTTCCCTTTGATAAGGGATGCTGACTCAAGATGGGGCATCCTTCCTGGTGGGGACAGTGACCTCTTTACCACTGGAGGTACAAAGCAGCGGCCAGCTCTCAGGGCAGCAAGGTACAGGGAACAGAGATTAGCCTTTGTGATCAGATAGACCTGGATCCAAATCCTCTCTCCTCTGCTTATTGTCTGTGTTGTCTTGGGCACTTCACCTTTCTGAGCTTGATTTCTTCATCTCTAAATTCCTACCTAATTGGATTATCATGAAAATTGGGTGCAATCAAGTACATAAAGCACCCAGTATCTTGCCTGGCACAAAAAAGGTACTCAATAAATGTCCGTGATAATGATGACAGTGACGATAGTGATGATGATGAGATAGTGGTAATGATGGTGACAGTGATGATGGGTCTGGTGATGACGATTGTTTTGGTCATAAAGATGATGAAGATGTTATCAATGACGATGGTACTATTGTGCAAGTTGGTGACGGTTGTTGAAAAAGGAATTTAAGCATCAAGGAAGGGCATGGACTAGAGACCACTAAGGTATCTTCCAATTCTAAAATGTGATGAGAAAAAGCCCTATAAAGTGGCTATGACTGTCAGGCAGGGCAATGTCTGTCTGTTGACGTCATCACACTCTTTACTGACTTCCTCCCCGGGAATTCATTGGCCCAGAAGGAGGGCTGGGCCCGTGGGCCGTGGCCGCTGAGCCTGCGCGTCCGGAGCCTGTGCTCCGCAACGGCAGAGGCCACAACAGTGAGAGGCCCGCGTAACGCTAAAAAAACCCAAAAAAAACAGCAAGCTCAGATTCTGAGCCAGGAAGCCCTGTGACCCAATTTGTGCTTGACCTTGTGCCTCCCACATTCTGGGCAGCTCTGGGAACCAGAGAGGGGGCGGAAGGTAAGTGGAGGTGGGGTGTACATGGGGAGGGGCAAAGACTCCTCTGCTGACATTTCCCACTCATCCACATTATAATCATCCAGCTCAGGTTATGGTCAGAGATCCTTGGAGTCATGAAAAACCTTAGATGCTCTGGTCTGACCACCTTTCCCCATTAACAGACGAGAAACAGCCCAGAAAGGGAGGATGACTTTCTTAAGGTCACAAGAAAAGTCCAGGTCTCCCGACTTCCAGTTTCACTCTCAACTTCACCATACTTTATCTATTGGCTCAATGTTCTCATAAGTAATCAACACCAACCCTCTTGGCCCCATTGTCCTAACGACAGAACCCCTTCTTGCTACGTGAGGCTGATGCATGTCTGCAGGTACCCAAGACCAGCTCGATCCCACTAAGTATTATTTTATAAGTATTATTTCTGTTTACAGATTTCACTGCTCAGTGCATCTTAGCCCAGGCTTATTGTGCCTTGTTCCAAGAGAAGCTGCTATTTTCTTAACAATTTCATTGAGATCTCTATGGATTAGCTAGAGTTTTGCCATATCTCTGCCACCCTTGACTGTCCCCAGTGTATTTTTTAGGAATTCAGCTGCCAGTAACAAGGATCTGAACAACAGTCGCTTAAACAAATTGAAAATTATTACTTTTCTCTTGTTTAAGAGAATTTGGGGCATAGGAATTCCCAGTATGCTTTGTTAGCTCCGCATATTTTGTCTGTGTCCCTGTCTCCTTCTTTGCCTTCTTTGTCTTTCCTTTACCAGTGCATGACCTCATATCTAAATATTGCCTATTGGCTATATGATGGCTACTGAAGCTCCAGAAATTATTGTAGCATTCCAGATAGGAAGACAAAGGAAGGGAGAGGACAAAGGAGCCAGAAGTGTTTCTCCAACTGCTAAGATCCCATCAAACTGCTTTCCTAGAAATCACACTTAACACTTCTGTTCATATTCCACTGGCCATCCCGATGAAAGGGGAGGGGTGGGAACTAGTAAATATAGCCTTTAAGCAGGAGACCTATCCGTTCCCAGCAGCACTGGTATTCTGAAGAGGAAACAGGATTCTGAGTGACAACCTAAAACCTGGGTCCCACCCAGCAGCTAGAAGATTTAAATAAGGACCTAGAGATGCAGAGATTAGAACCCTAGCCCCAGAGTTGAATCCAGGAAGTCTCCTTGTGGGAAAGGGAGCTGTAAAGATCCTTGTATGACTACCTCCATTCTAAAACAAATTAAAAGCAATATTTTAGCAATAGTGACTCATGGCCGAAATTTTTCAAACATAAAAAAATTAAGAAAATCAAAATCTTTTATAATCCCCCATGCAGAGATAACATCTGTTGGTATTTTTGCATACGTCCTTCTGGGTATTATTTTTCCTTTGCTTATATTAGCAAAATTAGGAATTTACTTTATGTCCAGTTTTATATGCAGCTTTTATTTCCTGCCTTTATTTTTATAAGCATTTTCCCAGCATGAACTATTTTTTGAAGGTCTCATTTTTAACGGCCAGTCCAGTTCAGTCCAGTACATGGGCTATTCTGTAACTGACGTAGTTAATTCCCCATTGGGAGGCAGTTAGATGGTTTCCAGCTAAATTTGGCTGTTATAAATGATGCTGGGATGACTGGTCCTGCAGATAGATCTTTGTCTCCATCTCTGATTATTTCGTTATGACAGATTTATGGTCTTACCAGGTCAAAGGGTATGGATTTTTTTAAGGCTTTGGATACATATTATGAAGTTGCCTTCATGGAAAGCTGGCCTGGGTTCCACTCCCTACAAGGGGTCTGAACATATCCTCAGATGGGTCTCTGAGGCCTCCTGCCCCCCTTCTTCAACATTGTATCTCTGATTCTCCTGCCTCAGCTTCCTCTCTCTGTCTCCCTTGGAAAATAACGGGAAAAGTTTATATTCAAAAATACCTAATGATGTGTTTGTTTATCTTTAAGTACTTTAAAAAGTCAACATAATTATTCTAGTCCCATTAAGTTTAATTTGCAGCAAATTATGCATTTAGCATGAAGTTGGGGTTGCTTTGCTGGTTGCAGCTGAGATAGAGTTTGGTGGTTAACAGTTAATCGAGAGGAGCCAGTGATAACAGCACAGCTGGGTAAGCAGCATCAGGTCCGTCCTTAGGAAGGTGTTATTCCCAGGTGAGAGCCTCAGTGCCCTGGAGCTTATTCCCAGGTGGGAGCCTCAGTGCCCTGGAGCTCTGGAATTGCACCGATGCTCCAGCCAGGAGTCCCAGGGGACTAGGAGAGGGAGGGAGGGAGGGAGGGAGGGAGGGAGGGAGGGAGGGAGGGAGGGAGGGAAGAGGACAGTGGCTGTCTGGCTTACTGGATACACCAGGATTCAATTCCTGGGGTGTCTGTGGAGTTGAAAGTCTCCCTGTTGGCTGCTTTGCAGGTGCGCTTGAGACATGAGTCACACCAGATCCAATCCCTGAAGCAGGAGTAAGGATTTTGGTTCTTTTCCCCAAAGCCAAGGGGAGCAGTTGAAGGGATTTAGGCAGGACTTACCTGTTGGGAGGCCCTCCAGCTGCCTTAGGGGATGGATGGGAGGGACATGACTGATAGCCGAGAAATGGGGGGAGGCTAAGGTAGTACCCCAGGTGAGGGATGATGGCTGTGGCAGAAGGTCTGGATATCCTGCCCCGTGTCCCCTGGGCCAACTCTGGGCTCAACTGCACCTGTAGTGGGCGGTTCCCAGTGCAATGACTGCTCCCCCGTCAGGCCCTGCTTCCCTCTTCTTCTCCACCTGGGGCTTCTCCAGTGTCCTGGGGGTTTGACCAACCATGGCAAGGGCAGCCTGGAAGTGCCAGGGGATTAATACCCCAGGGGAAACTATCAACCAGGGAGAGATGGAAGTGAGTATGTAAATACCCAGCTTCCCTCTGAGGGACAGGTCTGAGGCACTTCCTCCGAGGGTCTCCAGCAGGGCTGAGCCCACAGTATGACCTGCTCTCTGATTCGGCCTTTAGGGCTTTCCTCCCTCCCGCCCCTGTCGCCTCCTCACTGTGCCTCCTGGGATCACCTCCCACATAAACCAGCTGCTGTTTTGGAGGAACCCAAACTCAGCACTGATCCCTCGATGACAGCAGCAGCGGATGGATAGAATGGAGGATCTGAGAGATATTCGGGGAGAGCAAGGCTGTGATGGGCAAAGGAGGGTGAGGGGGAGAGAGCGGTAGACGGATGGGTCAGCAAGTAAATGGTGCCCCTTTCCCTAATTTGTATGTATGTGTACAGAAATTTTGCATACATCCATCTAACCAACATCCTATGAAGATATCTCATTTCCACTACCTCAATAATATCGCTTGTGCTCAATTACAGTCAATCTCTACCCCAGCCCCTTTCTGCCAAGGAGATTAATTTTGCATGCTCTACAATTTCATATGAATGGAATCCCATGGAAGGTATCTAGGGTCTTTTGCTCAACGTAATGTTTTTGAGATTAATCTATGTTTGTATTAACCAACAGGTTATTCTTGATTATTGTTCATTGTTAGTCCATTATGTAGATATACCACAACTTGTTTATCCATTAACCTGTTGATGAACAACTGAGTTCATTCCAGTCTGGGGCTCTTATGAGTAAAGCTGCTGTTAAAATACTTATATAGTCTATTTATAGACCAAAGTTTTCATTACTTAAAAGGGTCCTTAAAAGTGGAATTTCTAGGACATAGAGTGGGTATATGTTTTACATTATAACAAACTGACAAGCTGTTTTCATTCTAGTGACAGTATTATTTTGCATTCCTTCCAGAAATGTGTACCATTTCCGTGTACTCCATATTCCTCACCCACACCACTTGATATCGTCAGTCTTTTTAATTTTACCCATAATGCAGATCCCTGAAAACTAGTAATTTCAAGCATTTTCCTTGTGTGTTTTGGCCATTGGTTTCTCTTCTAATGTGAAGTGTGTGTTTAAGTTTTTGACGATTTTTATGGAGTTTTTCTTTTCATGATTGATTTGTGAAACTTCTTTACATATTCTGGGTATAAGTCCTTTGTCAGATATGGGTATTGTGATTATTTTTCCCAATCTGTGACTTGCTTTTTTCTTATTCTTAATGATATATTGTGAAGGCCAAAGGTTCTTATGCTGATGAACTTCAATTTACCATTTTTATGGCTATTATGGATAATGCTTTTTAGTCTGTGTCTTAAGAAATCTTGGTCTACACCCAAGATCACAAAGCTATTTTCCTAAGATTTTCGCTTATCTTGTTTTTTTTACTCTAAGTTTACATCTATATTTCATCTCAAATTCATTTCTGTATAAGGTGTAAGTTAAGGATCTAGGTTAATCATTTTTTTATGTATAGAAACAGTTATTACGGCACTATCTGTTGAAAAGTTGGTCCTTCTCCCACTGAAATGTCTCTCAGTCTTAGACAACATATATGTGTGTGGGTTTATTTTGGGTCTTTCTATTCTAGTTCATTGATCCGTTTCTATTCTTGCTTTTTCTTGATTATTATCTTCATGGTTTTTAAATCAGATATTATATGTCCTTCAAATTCTTTTTAAAGATTATTTTGGCTAGTCTAGTTTTATTGCATCTGTGCATATGATTTTAGAAACATCTTGTTGATTTCTACCAAAAAGAAAACAAACCACAGCAAACAAATTTGTGTGTGTGTATGTTAAATCAAAGTTTCAATTTGAGGGTAATTAACATCTTAACAGTATTATTTTCTAATTCATTAGCAGTATATGTCTTTCTGTTTATTTGTCTTTCTTCATTTTCCTGTGAAATAATTTATAGACTTCAGTATAAAGGCCTTGCACATTAAAAAATCCTTAAATATTGTGTATTTGATGCTATTGAATCAAACCACACTGTATTTTAACTTTTTAAACAATTGTTTGGTTTTAGTATGGAGCAGGATTCAGCAAACTCTTTCCGTAAAGGGCCAGAACATAAGTATTTTAGGCTTTGCAGATCATCCCCTTTCTGTCACAGCTACTTAACTCTGCCATTGTAGCATGTTAGTAGCCATAGACAATACATAAGCAAATGAGCTTTGGCTGTGTTCCAAACAAAATTTTACTTATAGACGCTGAAATTTTATTTTTGTGTAATTTTACATGTCACAAATATTTTTATTTTTTTGGATGGTTTTCAACTATTTTAAAAAACTTTAAAGCATTCTTGGCTCACAGGCTCAAGAATTAAAAACACAAAAAACAGGTGGCAGGCCATATTTGGCTCACAGGCCATAGTCTGCCAACCTCTGACATGGAGAAAACAATCGAGTCTGATACTTTCATACCTACGACTTGTTAAATTCACACATAGTTCTATGGTTTTCCTTATAGCTGCATCCTGCTATTTGTTAAAATCACTAGCAGTTTTTGTAGATCCTTAGGATTTTCTATAAAACATGTGTGTCACCTGTAAGTAATAAGAGTTTTAACTTATCCTTTCCAAACTTCAAGCCTTTTATTTCTTTTTCTTGCCTTACTGAACTAACTAGAACCTCCAATACAATGTTGCATAGAAGTGATGATAATATACATCATGACTTGTTCCTGATGGGGGAATGCCTTCAGCCTTTCACCACTATCCCTCACTATATGTCAGCTGTAGATCTTATATAGGAGCCCTTTATAAGACTGTGGAAATTTCCTGCTATTTCTAGTTTGCTGACAGTTTTTGTTATGAATGAGAGTTGATTTTTTCAGATAGTTTCTTGGCATTTACTGAGATGATCATATGGCTTTTCTCCTTTGTTATACTAATGTGGTGAATTACTTTAATTTTCTGATGTTGAACCAATCTTACATTCTTGTAATAAATTCTACTTGGCCACAATGTACTATCCTTTTTATGTACTTCTAGATTTTATGTGTTGATATTTTTAGTCATTTTGCATTCATGTGCTTGAGTTAATTTTCTTTCTTTTAATGTCCTCATTGGAGTTTGATGATGGGGTTATGCTGGCCTCAAAATGAATTGTGAAATGTCCCCTCCTCTTCTATTATCTGAAAGAATTGGTGGAAAATTAATATTATTCATGCCTTAAAAGTTGGGTAGAATTGACAATTGGGCCAGAAGTTTTTGTGGAAAAGATTTTAAATTATGAATTCAATTTAAATATTAGATATAGGGCTATTCAGAGCTTCTATTTCTTCTTCTGTTAGTTTTGGTAGGTTTTATATCTCAAGAAATTTTTTGAGTTTGTCTAAGTTCTTGAATTTGTTGTCATAAAGCTGTTCATACTATTCCCTATTACCATTTTAATGTCCATATAATCTGTAGTGGTATCTCCTCTACCATTCCTGATACTAGTAATTTATATTTCCCTTCATTTTTCTCATATTGTCTTAGTCAGTTCAGGTTGCTATAACAAAATATAGAGTGGGTGACTTAGACAACAGAGGTTGGGGAGTCCTAGATCAAGGTGCCAGCCAATTCACTTCCTGGTGAGGGCTCTCTTCATTGCTTGCAGATGGCTACCTTCTTACTGTGTCCTCCCATGGTGGAGAGAGAGAATGAGCTCTCTGGTACCTCTTCTCATAAGACACTAATCCTATTGAATCAAAGCCCCACCCTTTTGACCTCATTTAACCCTAATTACCTCCCTATAGGCCCTATCTCCAATGCAGTCACATTGGGGGTTAGGGCTTCAACAGGGCGTATATTTGGGGGAGAACACAGTTCAGTCCATAGCACATTTCTTCTTGATAAATTGAAATCTTTGGATATGATCCTCTTTGTCTCTTACATGCTCTTTGTCTTGAAGTCTACTTTCTCTGACGTTATTATTTATTCATATACGCTTTCTTATGCTTAGCATATCGTTTTCCATCTTCTTTGCTATCAGCCTGTCTGTGCCTTTATATTTAACGTGTATGTTTTGTATTCATCATATAGTTGGGTCTTGCTTTTTTAAGTAATCTGAGAATCTCTGACGTTTATCTTAAGTATTGTGTCTGTGCTGGCTGTATCACCTCTTTTTGTTTGTTTGTTTTCAATTGGACTTATTTGTTCTTGGATTCTCTGTTTCTCCTTTCCTGTCTCCTTTTTAGTTAACTGAGTATGTTTCAGAAATCTAATCTATTTCCTTTAATGATGTTTTAATTATGCTTCTTCATGTAATTCTTAGTATTTGCTTTAATGATTACAATATATTGTTTTCCCCTTGGGCTCACTTGCCCATGTCAGTTCAGTGGTCAGTATCCTTAACTCTCTCAGTCTAACTTAACACTACTTTGTTTATATGAGAACCGTATAACAATGCTATTCCATTTATACTTTCTCATTCACTGGCTATTATTGTCATATATTTTATTTCTCCCTGTGTTGTAAACTCCACAATACATTGTTATTATTGATTCTCTAGACCATTTACTAACTGAAAGAATTGGAGAAAAATGTATTTATATTTACCATTTCCAGTGCTTTTCCCTGTTTTGGGTAGATCTGAAATTTCATCTGATATTATTTCCCTTTAGACTGAAGAACTTCATTTAGGATATTTTGTAGTGTGGGTCTGCTAACAATAAATATTATCATCTTTCATTTATCTGAAAATGTTTTGAATTCACCTTCTGTTTTTTGAGTTTTGCTGGATAAAAAAAAAAAAATTCTAGGTTAAAAGTTTTTTGTTTTTTTTTTCCTTCCAGAACTTTAAAAATGTTACATTGTCTTGAGGCCTCCATTTATCTGAAATAAAATCAGCTTTTGTTATTATTCTTGTTCCCCAGTATTAATATGTTTCCTGCCCTCTAACTCTCCTTACAAATCTTTTCTTAATCTTGGGATTGCAGCAGTTTGGCTGTGATGGGTCTAGCTATGACTTTCTTTATAATTACCCTGCTTGGGATTTACTGAGATTCCCAATCTCAAGAGTTACTTTTATCAACTTTTGAAATTATTTTTCTAATATTTTCTCAAATGTTTGCTTTTTTCTTCCATTCTTTCATTCATCTCACAGTTTGCTGAGGGTCTGTTTATTTTCAATATTTTTTACACATACACAGCTTTCGCTGTTAACATCTTACATTAGTCCTGTATACTTGTTTTAACTAATGGACTAATATTGATGCATAATTAATAACTAAAGTCCATAGTTTATTCAGATTTTATTAGTTTTTACCTAATGTTCTTTTCTGTTTCATGATCCCATCCAGGATGCCACACTACATTTAGCTGTCATGTCTCCTTAGTCTCCTCTTGGCTGTGACAGCTTCTCAGACTTTCCTTGTTTTTGATGACCTTGAAAATTTTGAGGAGTACTGATCAAGCATATTGTTAGATGGCCTTCTCTTAGAATTTGTCTGATTTTTGTCTGTTTTTCTAACGATTAGCCGGGGTGGGGTGGGGGTAATGGATTTGCAGGAGAAAGAGCACAGGGGTAAGGGACCACTCATATCATATCAAGGGTGCAGGTATCAACGTGATTTATGACTATTGAAGTTAGCCGTTATCTCCTGGCTGAGGTAGTCTTTGTCAGGTTTCTCTACTATAAAGTTACTCCCCCCACCCTTTCCACACTATGCTCTTTGGAAGGAAGTCACTATATGCAGCCCACGCTTGAGTGGGGAGTTATGCTCCACTTCCTTGAGGTCGAAGAGATCTACATAAAGTATGGGAATTCTTCTGCCCAAGAGATTTGCATCTTTTCCACAATTTATTAATTAATTCAATCTTTTTTATTATATAAGTTTCAAGTGCACAGTATTGTAATTTGACATCTGTATACACTACAAAGTGATCTCCACCACAAGTCTAGTTATCATCCATCACCATACAGTTGACCCCCTTCCCTCATTTTGCCCACCCCCAACCCCCTTTCCCTCTGATAACCACTAATCTGATCTCTGAGTTTGCTTTTATTTTATTTTGTTTGTGCATTTGTTTTGTCTTTTAGACTCCACATATGAGTGAAATCATATGGTATTTGTTTTTCTCCATCTGACTTATTTCACTTAGCATAATACCTTCAAGGTCCATCCATGTTTTCACAAATGGCCGGGTTTCATTCTTTTGTATTGCTGAGTAGTACTCCATTGTGTATATACCACATCATTTTTATACATTCATCCATTAATGGACACTTGGGTTGTTTCCATATTTTGGCTATTGTAAATAATACTGCAATGAACATATGGGTGCATATATCATTTTTAATTAGTGTTTTCATATTCTTCAGATAAATACCCCAAAGGGGAATTTCTGGGTCATATGGTAGTTTTATTAATTTTTTGAGGAATCTCAAAAAATTCCATAGTGGCTGCACCAGTTTACAGTGCCACCAACAGTGAATGTGGGTTCCCTTTTCTCCACATCCTCTCTAACATTTGTTATTTCTTATCTTTTTGATAATGGCCATTCTAGCAGATGTGAAGTGATACCTCATTGTGGTTTTGATTTGCATTTGCCTGATGTTGAACAGCGTTTCGTGTACCAGTTGGCCATCTGTATATTTTCTTTGGAAAAATGTCTATTCAGATCCTCTTCCCACTTTTTTTTTTGAAGTTTCTGTTTTTTTTTTTAATTGGAGTATAATTGCTTTAAAATGTTGCATTAGTTTCTGCTGTACAATGAAGTGAATCAGCTATATGTATACATATATCCCCTCCCTCTTTTTTTTTAATCAGGTTGTTTGTTTTTGAATTGTATGAATTCTTTATATATTTTGGATAATAACCCTTTGTCAGACATATTATTTGCAAATATCTTCTCCCACTCAGCTTTCTTTCATGGACAGTGGAGTACCCTCGGGGGGAAAAAAAATCTAATCATGGATCTCACCCAGCACACTTCGCTGCTAGTAAGGGTCATAGCCCCTCCAGTCTCTGCCAAATTTTGGTTGCTCTTTATTCCCTTCAAATAGTAGTCCTTTCATTTTTATAAACATTTTGTCTAGAGTTTATCATTGGCCCAATACAAGCTACTCTTCCAGGGTCAACATTCATAAGCTTAATATATAACTTTGATAGCCACCTTAAACCTACCTGAATCAAGACAAGGTAAAAGCAAATCAATGTGATTGTATAACCAAGAGGTTGTCTGACCATTACCTTGCTTTGTCTCTCTGAGCCTTTATTTACTCAGCTGTAAAAGGGCTAATAATTCCCACCTTCCAGGGTTGTGGTGAAGGCTAAGGAATGTGAAACACAATAGGTGCTCACCAAATGTGAGTCCCTTTTCTTTTCCCTCAGTAGAGATACCCATGTGCTATTGCCTACAGACAAACCCCTGAACCAGGAATGCAATGCTGCTCCCACCTTTTTCCTGCCAGCCTCTCCCCGCAATGTCTGGCTTTTACCGGCTTCTGGTCCTTACATCCAGCCTATCCTATCCCCAGGTAACCTCTTTAGGAATAAAGTCTGCTTGTAGGCCTGCAACCTCCTTAGCTGTATATTTCTAGCTCTTTATAAAGGAAGATAACTATTTGGGGCATTCATACATTCTTCCAACCAATACTATTGAGTACCTACTATGTTCTGAACTCTGTCCTATGTGCTGGGGAGTCAGCAATGAACAAAAAGAGACTATCTCTGCTCTTATTATATTCAGTGGAGGGGGCAGGCACTAGACCAGTAGGTCAAATCCATAGTATGTAAAATGGTGTAAATGGAGTACAGAAATGAAGATACTGCGGGGTTTTCTTAAGGATGTTTCTTTTTACCTTTATTTTATTTCTATAAATATATTATCTGTAAAAAACCATTAAATATAGTACAAAAAGAGTATAGAAATGGACTTCCTGACAAAATGTTTAATAAAATATGTAACAATAGGATAAAAAGTTGCCATGAGAGAAAAGATGGCCAGTCAGCATGTTGCTGACTATAGCAGTCCATGCTGTCAGCTGGAAAGCTCAGAAGGACCTCAAGAAAACTTTAAAAATATTTTGTGTAAGGAGGAGTCTGCATTTTTTAAATAGTAAGGTCAGGAAAGGTGACATTGTGAACAAATGCTGAAAAGAGCGAACCGCACAGATATTTGGGGAAGAGGGGAACAGCAAGCACAAAGGCCCTGAGGTGAGATCGTCTCTGGCTGTTGGAGGAACGGTGAGAGCACAGTGTGGCCAGAGCAGAGGCATTAAGCTGAGAGCAGGAGAAGAGGGTTATGAGCATTCAGACTGCTTAGAACTTTGCAGATCATTTAAAAACTCACCCTCATCCCGTCTGCCAACATTTAGGGAGTGGGAGAAGAGGAGAAATCAGCAGAAGAGACAGAAGTCGAGGCCAGCAAGGTGGGAGGAAAACTGAAAGGGTGTGGTGTCCTGGAAGAAAAGGAGGCAGGAGTGATTATGTCACCGAGTCCGAGGCCATACTGCTCACCACACGACAGGACAAAAAATCAAGAGATGAGGTGTTGGGGCAACGAATAAGCAACTTTACTTGGAAAGCCAGCAGATCGAGAAGAGAGTGGACTACTGTTCCAAAGAACCATCTTACCCAAGTTAGAATTCAGGCTTCTTTTATACTAAAAGGGGAGGGGGTGTGGTTGGTTGCTGTGAACTTCTTGGTGCTGGAGTTCTTTGTTCCTTCAGCTGTCCACATAGGTCCAGTCACAATGTTCCTATAAACCTCCAACAAGACGAATGTTATTCTCTGTTCTGCAACTTTTTCTTTTCTTTTTTTTTTTTTTTACCATTTTTTAATGGAAGTATAGTTAATTTACAACGCTGTGCTCGTCTCAGGTGTACAGCAAAGTGATTCAGTTATACATATATGTTCTGCCACTTTTTATCTCTATATGAACGGAAAAGGTCAGAGCCTTGAGAATGGGCTGTCCTGTATATGTGAGGCTATAGGCAACATTCTTGGAGCAAAAGCAACAGAATACAAAGGTTAAAGTAAAAGAAACAGATCCAGTATGGAGTCAGATTTGTTCTTCCCTATTACAATTACATGTGCAAGATGAGGACTGAGACTTGGCCACTGGATCCAACAAGGAGGTCACTTGGAGCCATGACAAGAGCTGCTTAAGTGAATGGGTATGGACACAACTCAGTCAAGTTCAAGAGAGGAGGAGAGCAAAGGGTCAAGGGAGGTTTATTTCTCTTTTAAGTGGGAGAAATGTCTGCACCCTGTATGCTAATGGGAATGACTGGATGAAGAAGGGAACATTTGATGATGAGGAAGAAAGAGAGAAAGGGTGCAGCTGTGTTCCCGAGGAGGTCTTCTGCCCTCTTCTGTCACAGGCACCAATTTTCTTTTTTTTTTTTTAATTTGTATTGGAGTATAGTCGCTTTACAATGTTGCGTTAGTTTCTGCTGTGCAGCAAAGTGAATCAGCTATATGTATACATATACCCCCTCTTTTTTGGATTTCCTTCCCATTTAGGTCACCACAGAGCATTGAGTAGAGTTCCCTGTGCTATACAGTAGGTTCTCATTAGTTATCGATTTTATACGTAGTATCAATAGTGTACATATGTCAATCCCAATGGAGGTTCCTTAAAAAACTAAAACTAGAACTACCATGTGACCCAGCAAAGCCACTACTGGGCATATACCCAGAGAAAACCATAATTCAAAAAGACACATGCACCCCAAAGTTCATTGCAGCACTATTTATAATAACCAGGACATGGAAACAACCTAAACGTCAATCAACAGAGGAACAGATAAAGAAGATGTGGCACCAATTTTCTATTGGGAGCCACCCTCCCCTACCATCGGTCAAAATGGTTCGAATGAGGCTGCCTCATTGCCTGGCTACCAGCACGGGCCACCTGACCAAGCCTCGCCAATAGCAGGGCCGCAGCCACAGGCCAGTGATTAATTTAGAAGGGGTCATGTGACCCACGATGGGCCAATCAGAGTGAAAGAGCGTCAGCTCTGGGAGTTTTGCCGGACACCAGGGAAGGAGAGGCTTTCTGTCCACTGGGGTGGCTGCACAGATAGGGAGTAGACCCAGCTGTGTCTGTGCCCCAGAGCCTGTGTCAGTGCAACCTCACCCAGCTGCCTGCCCGACAGGGAGCCTGTCACGGAGCGGAATAATCATACCCATGCCATAGACTGCCTTTCTGGAGCCTGACTGCCCCCAACTCACACTGGTCCTTCTCTGCTGTATGACTCTGCTTTAGCTCCTTTATACTTATCATCACTATCTGAAACACATAATTTCATCTATTTACTTATTTTTTTGTCTTCCCCCAAGGTCTATCTTTTCCACTGTTATATCTCCAGGATCTAGAATTGTTCCTGGCACAGGGTAGGGCTCCAAATAAATATTAGCTGATTGAATAAGCAAATATATAAGAATGAACTACAGCTGTATATTCATACTCAGTCATGCCTCACTTATCCAGGAATCAAGCATCTGGCCAGCTTCAGCCATCTGGAATGCAACAGGAAAACTCAGAAAGCCCTAGAATTACCAAAATGCAGGTTACATGAGCCATGTCTGAAAGCGCACGTTTTTTGTACTTTTAAACAGAGGTGTCCCCTTCATGTCCTCACTTAGAGATCAGGGACTAATGCAGACATGGTTCTAACATGCCTGGTGATCTTGTTCCCCACCCATGACAGGTTAGAGACAGGACTTTGAGGGCATTAGAGGGTCAGAAACACTGACACCAGCAGGAAGAAACATGGGGCGCCCAGGAGACTGAAAAACACTGGAAAGTCGATGACAGAACTTCAAGTGAGAGCAGGCTGGGCCCTGAGTGTAGGGTGAGGGGTCTTGGGGGACACCCTAGGTTTAGAACATGTAGGGGAGGTGGTGATGACTCAAGGTACACAGCAAAGCTGAAATTATCCTCCACAGTCCCCATTCTAGAGCTAGGGAGATGTGCAGTACATTTTATTCAACTATTTTAAAAATAGATTGATTCCATGCAGAAAAGTAAGCAGCAGAAATAGAAATCACCCATCATCTTGCTAAGAGAGATGCCTCCTTGGGGATCACAAGGCCCATGCGGTGGCTGGTTCTGCTCTCTCATTCCCAGATCATGCACTGTGCTCCACACCATGACTTTTGTTGGCTGCATAATATTCCATCACATGGACACACACACTATATCATGTAACTGTTCCTCTATTGGACGGTCTGTTGCCAGACATTGGCTGCTATCAATAACTCTATAGTGAACATCATTATATGTAAGCCTGAGTGCTCAGCCCTGATTATGTTTCCTGATGGTAGAATTGCTGCCTCAAAGATATGGGCGTTTTGGATTTTTTTTATACGTACTGTGAAATTTATCCATTCAGAAGCTGGGTATAGGGGCTTTTAGATGCTAAATTAATCACAGCTCAGGGGACAACAAAATAAGCTCATTACAGAAAAGCTTCTGTAACTTCTCATCCCTGGATAGTAACTGACTGGTGTCCCCTGGTGGACAATTGTGTGTGTGTGTGTGTGTGCGCACGTGTGTACACATACGTGTCCAGCACCTTCCTCGTGTGCATGGCACATTTCCCATCCTCCACGTCACTGGTACTAACCAACTGCCTTGTGAGCTATACAGGGTGTGTACTGTCGCTCCCATTTTACAGATGAAGACAGAGGCTCAGAGGGCATGTGTAGTACAGTGAAAGGACCACGAGCAGACACACGTGGGTTTGAATCCCAGCTCTGCTGCTGGGTGAGCTTGACCTGTCTCTTGAGCCTCAGTCCTTTTGGATATAAAATGAGGGTAGAAACACCTGCCTTATAAGAGAGGATGACATGAAAGGGCAGATGGAAAGTGTCTGGTACAAGCTGGGCAATAAATGCTCAAGCAATGATATTTGTGGTCATTGTAAGCAAAGTCACTTGTCAAGGTCACAGAGGCAAAATTGAACCCATATCTTCTAACCACAAGTCAAGTGCTCATTCCGGATACCACCTGCCTTTGAACCACATGCCCAAACTGACGAGGGAAGATTTTGAGTTAGTCTCCATGTGGGGTTGTTGTTGCTGAGTCTCCAGAAGACTGCCTTGCTGTGAATCCAAAGGAGACACTGGTCCTGACTGAACTAATTTTAAGAATAATATAACCTATAGAGGTGAATGGCCCTCAGCTTGTGGTCCACTGGGACTGGGAGATCTTTCTCATGTTGACTAAACCCCAGCCTGTGTCAATGTCCTCTCAGCCTGGTATCTGAGTATCCACCCTCTCCCCTCAGAACCCTGGCCAAGTTTGCTGACAGCAGAGCTGAAAGAATCCCTCCCTCACCCGGGCATGTCTTTGGGGAAGTTATTCCAGCTGCCAGGCCAGGCCAGACCATGCTGGGTAATGGATGACCTCTCTTTAATGCTGTCTGGGAGATGGGCCCTTCCTTAATCGTCTGCAGTGTCATTAAGAGATAAAATGTTTGCTCTATGGAGCTCCTGATGGCCTTCAGAAATTGCAACTTAAGCACCAACCAAGAAGGGCTGCTCAAGGCTTAACCCTCCCCTTCCCAGCACAGACCCAGGCCTTGGCCACTTGGGTCTACAGATCACTGGCCTTGACTCCCAGGGAGCCCCTGGGTCCCGTCTCCAGCTCTTCTCAGCCCAGGGAGCAGGTGGGTGTGAGGGCAGAGGGAGGGCGAAGGGAGAAGAGGAACCCTTGGCCCCTGAGTCACTCAGTGCAGGGGTGGGTAGACAGAGGACCCTCCCCCAGGCAGGTTACAGAGCAGAGCACTGGAAGGCCCTCACTGG